>NC_026655.2:18069846-18379329 GCF_000004075.3 Cucumis sativus | reverse complement strand
CCTGATGAAGCTACTGTAGTTAGCACTCTTTCTGCTTGTACAGCACTGAAAAATCTGGAGCTTGGAGATGAAATTCACAACTATGTTAGAAAGGAGCTTGGTTTTACCACTCGAATCGACAATGCCTTATTAGATATGTATGCAAAATGTGGTTGTCTAAATATTGCCCGCAACATATTTGATGAAATGTCTATGAAAAATGTAATTTGTTGGACTAGCATGATCTCTGGCTATATAAACTGTGGTGATTTAAGAGAGGCTAGAGACTTGTTTGACAAAAGTCCAGTTAGAGATGTTGTTTTGTGGACAGCTATGATAAATGGGTATGTGCAGTTCCACCATTTTGATGATGCTGTGGCTCTGTTTCGCGAAATGCAAATTCAAAGGGTAAAACCTGATAAGTTCACAGTGGTCACTCTCCTCACAGGTTGCGCGCAGTTGGGAGCTCTAGAACAAGGGAAATGGATTCATGGATACCTAGATGAAAACAGAATAACAATGGATGTGGTTGTTGGTACTGCACTCATTGAAATGTATTCCAAATGTGGTTGTGTAGATAAATCATTAGAAATTTTCTATGAGTTAGAAGACAAGGACACGGCATCTTGGACCTCAATTATATGCGGTCTTGCAATGAATGGTAAGACGAGTGAAGCACTCCGGCTGTTCTCAGAAATGGAACGTGTGGGGGCTAAACCTGATGATATCACCTTCATTGGAGTTTTAAGTGCCTGTAGTCATGGTGGGCTGGTTGAGGAAGGGCGTAGGTTTTTCAACTCGATGAAAAAGGTTCACCGAATTGAGCCGAAGGTAGAGCATTATGGGTGTGTAATTGACCTTCTTGGTAGAGCTGGGTTATTGGATGAAGCAGAGGAACTCATACAAGAGATTCCGATTGAAAATTGCGAAATTGTGGTTCCTCTGTATGGTGCTTTGCTCAGTGCTTGTAGAATCCACAATAATGTTGACATGGGTGAAAGGCTGGCCAAAAAACTGGAGAACATTGAATCATGTGATTCTAGCATTCACACACTTCTTGCGAATATATATGCTTCTGTCGATAGGTGGGAAGATGCAAAGAAAGTGAGAAGGAAAATGAAAGAACTTGGAGTGAAGAAGATGCCTGGGTGTAGCTTGATCGAAGTTGATGGCATTGTTCACGAGTTTCTTGTCGGGGATCCATCTCATCCAGAAATGATGGAGATATGTTCCATGTTGAATAGAGTGACTGGACAGTTACTAGGATTAAAGGAATCTCAGGTTGAAAGTGTGATGCCACTCTACAAGGACACTCAACACTGCAATTTTGTAGAATCTTAAGTGATTTGCTGTGTAGGAAGAAAGGCGTTTAACAATATCAGAAGTGATGGTCAAATTAGAACACAAACTGGAAATACAATTTCTTGATTTTTTTAGGAAAGTTATTTCAAATGACAAAGCTATTTATGTCTTTCTGGATCATGATAAAATCATACATAGTAGTCTGTCACGATCATGATAAAATCATACATAGTAGTCCATCACGATCCATTACAATTAAATTGCAATATTTTGCTTTTTTCCTCAGATAAATGATGACCACGTGCAAAGTAATAGCTATTAGGTATTAAAGATTTGCAAACTTGATTAAACTTTCCAAGTGTCTAATGGAAATTGAATATTAAAATTGGTGTCCAAGCAAAGGCCTTAAACTTTCTATTGTATATCTAATACATCATTGGAGTTGTAATTTTGTATAATAAATCATTGACCTAGACATTATTTTATAAACTTCATTAACCTATTGACATAAAATGGATAATTGAACGTTTCGTTAGCTACAAAATTCAATTTTTATGTCTCGAATATACAAGTACATCGATATATTTCATCTCACTATAACCATTTACCATTCATGAATTTCTTAATAAGGTAATGACCCTATCAATAGTCTTAGATTATCGAGTTCGTTACAAATAGTATTAGAACAGAACCTCTCTTAGCAAAATGTGATTCGAGGACAAACCAAGCAGAAGTTGATGTAACACGCCTCAAATTTAGGATGTGAGATATGAATAGACTGACATCAAATTTGAGTGAGAAGAATCTTGGGGATATATGAAAGTATGTTTAAGAAAGACTTAAAAAAAACTAAAAATCGTTATTAGTTATATCAACAAGTTGCATTGTGGGTCCAATGTTAATAACTTCATAGTTAAGCATTCTTAATTTGAAGCAATGACCTTCGATGCTAGAAACTGCATGGTTTTTCAAATAAATAACAAGTTGGAGGTGTGAAATCCTTATTAAATAAAAAGAAAAAGGGTGTTATAAGAGAATTTTTGTAGAGAACAAATTCATGATTGGATCCTTAATCCTTCTCTGTGTAGCAAAACCCTTTTGTTACGTGAGAGGAGAGAGATGGAGAAGCAATTACAAATGATTTACAACTCCTCTCCACCATGTTCTCATTTTACTTTTAATTTTAAGTTATATATTAAATTTAATTAACAATTAAAGAATTAATAACTCTAAATATCATATTTAATTTAATTCGAATCATATTAATTCAAATAACATTTCTCTCACATAATCAATAGTTTTTATATGAATCTCATTTATACGTGGAGTATGAATGTTATAAACAAAAATTTTGGTCATCAAGATATAATATAATTCCACTCGGTATAGAATAATCATATATGTATTTGAATAACTCAAAAAAATGAGACAAGATATTGAAAATAACATAAAGACACCGTATTTTACAAACAACATTTAAATTTAGTAAATCTTAACTAAATATGTTATTTTGTTGTTGGACAATATTGCAGCAACCTCCCTATAATAATAAAAAATATATATATGAGGTTGTTATATTTTAAACGATTTATTAATAATAACAATAATTATTACAATTCCTTAAACGACCTTAAATATTTTTTTTCCTCTTCATTTTTCTATCCATTCATTAAGCATTATATATTGTAAGTTGATCACTAAGGATAGCTCAATTTTAACAAATCACCAATATTGAAGACATATAAATTGAAAAACGTTAAAACATAAAAGATTTCAAAAGTATCTGAAAGATTCAAAACTTTTTGTTTTAAAATGGGTTTTATGTTGACGGTGAAATTGTAATTATGTCTCAATGGTATTTTTGCAATTAATTGAATCTTCTTCCGTGAGTCTTTTAAATTAGAGAAAAGAAAAGTTGGACGAATAGGAAGAGGGGGCAGCCGAAAGCTAAAAACCACAGTAGAATGAAAGTTTTTTCTAGCAAAAAAGATTGATAGAGAAGAGTGCGGTGGCGTTCCAACAGGAAGAGAGACGTTGGTCGACAGATAGAAGTTGACAATTTTGGGGCTGTTTACGACGGCTCTAGCATTCGTTTCGAAAGCTTTGTGACATTAATCGTGGATTTGCAGTGGGTTTTGACGTTTCAGAGTTTGTTGGAGTCAGGTTTAGTCGACATTCACGAATTTAGCCACAGACAGGAGGATAGAAGGATTGAGTGGCGTTCCCAGCGAGTTTCACTATGAGTTTCGTCGTGGGTGTTCTGTTTTATAGTCGTGGTTCTTCTTGGAGTTTTTAGTAGGTTGTTCGACACGTGAGTTTCTAGTCGAAGGAGCAAGCAAGATGAAAATTTCAAAGTCTTCGATCAGATAAGCCGATAAGAAGAAAATCCAAATATGAAGAGTTTGAAAGGTTTGAAGGGGACGAGGTGGAAGCTCCAATTAATGGAAGTTTGATGTTGATAGGTGTTAATTGTGTGTTGGGAGTTCGATTTTAATTATAGAGTATTTGTGGTTTATTGAACAATTGTATTTAGGATTATTATTATTAATATATATATATTTTTTTACATTGGCTGTTTTGGATTTTGCTATTTTATTAAATTAAATAAAGATTTGCCATTTATGTATGATCAGCCCATAAAAAATATCAGAAATGAAGGATGAAATGGGCTTACGTCTTAATGGGCCGGTCTCAAGCCCGGCTCAAAAAAGATAGGAAAAAAGAAAAGAGAAGAAAGAGAAGAAGAAAAAAAAGTAATTTGACGTTTATATAAGATCAGGTCTGAAGAGAGTTATGGTTGCGCCTAGCCCTTCTCTAGGAAGCTCTGTTTTGTTTAGATTTTCCTTTTTTAAGCTTTTTTTTTTTTTGAATTTTTTTTTCTTTTTTGAAAGTGTTGATCTTTCTGTAATTTTGGGGTTTAGAATTTTGATATCATCAGAGCCATTTCAGAGGGTTAGGAGGTGTTAAAGTGTTAGCTTTGTTGTTAGCCTCTATCACCTGTGTTATATACCGCCATTTCTCCCTCCAATTTTTCCTTCCATCACAATTTCAACACAGCTTACCTTTTCATTTTAACAACTGATCGCCGTCTTTCTCCTTACAGTTGGGTTGTTGATTTCTCTGGATTTTCGGCTTTAGGGTTTTCATTTCCTTATTTCTTCTTCAATTACACCTCTAAAACCAATCATCAATAAAAACACACAACAAATCTATAGTTTATTTCTAGGTTTTAGGTTTTATACAACTCTAGTTTAGCTTTTTTTTTTTTTTTTTTTTTGTCTGACATGGATAAGAAGAGAGTGGCTATTCCTCTCGTTTGCCATGGCCATTCTCGACCGGTTGTGGATCTATTTTATAGCCCTGTTACGCCCGATGGATTCTTCCTCATCAGTGCCAGCAAGGGTATGATTCAAGATTTAAAATTTTTGCTTTGATTTAAGACTTTAATTTATGAATCGCCAAACTTTCTGGATATTAATTATGATTTTGGATCTTTTTTCTTTTTTGTTGTTGTCCAGTGTTAGTTCTTTTGACTTTAATTGATAGTTGTCCTAGATGTGGGTATTGCTATTTTAGCTTTCTTTGATGAGAGATTTGTTGAATGAATCCCATGTCGTTTGCTCAAAGCTTAATCCGGACTTTACTTTTATGGGTTGCCTTTGAATATGTTATTCTTGTCCTCCATTCAGATTCCAATCCCATGCTTAGAAATGGTGAAACTGGCGATTGGATTGGTACATTTGAAGGTCACAAAGGCGCAGTTTGGAGTTGTTGTCTGGATACCAATGCTTTACGTGCTGCTACTGGTTCTGCTGATTTTTCAGCGTATGTCCTTCTCATTGGTTTTCATGATACGTTTTAAGAACTGACATATCATTGACTTTTCAGTGTCATAACATTGTATGCGGTATATGATTAGATATCTTCTCTCAGAACTGAGGAGGGGTAATTTTAAATAATGTTTATAGCATTGATCGGGAGTAGGGAATTTTCATAGCATTTTTAGATTAACCTATCCGTGTAGATCTGGAATTTTTACTTATAATAAATCATCTTATCAAATTCTAATGAATTTGATTCCCATCTTCTGAGTTCTGGTTTTTGGTCTGTGTATTATTCTATATATACATTTAGCACTTTCAATTTCCTACATGTTTCCTCGTTATGATTATCAGATATTGCTTGCTTTTATTTGAGTGATGGTACTGAGACCAACTTTCTTTTTGACACAAGTTGATGAATTATGTTTTATTTCTGGAGGCATTGAAAGAAAGAAAAAAAAAAGGAATTGAAAAGGGTCCTAGACTTCTAATGCAGTGGAAAGTGCGTATTCTGTTTACTTTTTAAATTTCTTGATTCAGTGGGTTATACACAAAGATGAATCGGGATATATGGGTACTCAATGATTTTATTTTGACTTTCTTTGAAATGAATCTATGATCATAAAAGACCTTTTTATAGTTCCTTTTTTTAATAGCTAAAAATAATATCATAGAACAAAATCAGTTATTAATTTTATTTGAATGTTTCTCTATAAATAGTGTCAGGAAATCATGGCCCTTTTTTTAGTGCACATTACATTAATTGGTAATATAGTTAACATTTTGCATTTGATCTGCTTATCTTACATGTTTTTCTTTTTAAACAATTGTTTTGAACATTAAAGTTGGTTGAAGGCTGCAAAATTTTGGTTTGTGAAATTACTTATCATTCATTATGATACAGAGTTAAAGTTGACTGAACTATGCTTGCCTCGTTGTGGTGATTTTATGATACAGAATTGTAGGCTTTTTTTTTTTCTTTTGGCAAAAATGTGCCTGAATTTACATGACTCCATTATGATTAGGGCCAGGGGTTGTGAAACTTAAATTATGATGCTAGACAATAGTTGGTAAATCTACCTACCAACCTACTGACATACTAAACTCCAAGGCTGACTGCCTACGGTGAACTTATAACTACATCACTGAGGCATCACATTGTCCGGACAGTTGCTTTTTCTACCTTTTTGCATGCCTCTTGCTATTGCATTTGCACCTTGGCTTTTTGGCAGAAGTACTCATTGTGGTCTTCCTCCTTCCCTCCAGCATTTGCTTCCTCTAGACTGCAACACCTTCTTACTACTCACTCTCTCCTTGGGCATATGGTAGAGTTTGTCGTGATTATTTTCTGATTAATCTCATAAGCCTTATTTTGATGACAGAATATTGTTTGTTAAATATTACTTCATTTCCTATAGAAGTTAAGACATTTCTTTCAAGTGATTTTGTGATCATAATGGAGTTTGGAATCATTGGTACAATCCTTCATATTTGTGATTGAACTTACAGGAAAGTATGGGATGCATTAACTGGAGATGTACTGCACTCATTTGAGCACAAGCATATTGTTCGTGCCTGTTCTTTTTCAGAGGTAATATCTTATATCACCTTTTTTATACACTTTTTGTTGATGTGCATATGATTTCATGTCCTAAGAAATGACTGGGGAATTATTATCAAAACATGGCGTATCTTTTTTGACATTAATAGCAATAACCTGAAAATAGTCTCATGGTTGCCATCTACCTTCTATAGTCTTCTGAAACCCAATAATTTATCTTGTGGTATCCAGTTGCCCAGTCTTTCAAAACCCTAGAGTTTCTTGATAACTTGTATGGTCCAATCCAACATCTGTCCCAAGTGAGATTAATCGAGCAGCATTTTAGTTGGCCTAGACACTAGCAGCATTTTAGTTGGCCTAGACACTATGGATGATATTATTAAAAAATGTTATTTTTACCTCATATTGGTGTTTTGGTTTGATCGGTTCAGTGTGATGTATTCATATGACTCGGTTTCTAAGTTATTTCTGTCTTGATAATGGTGATAGGAGTATATTTATAATTTTGCTATCATGATTGGATTCATTAGTTCTTTTTATTTGACTTGCTCCCACACTGCTTGTGGCACTATTTGAGTTGACTGTTATATACCAAGTTGTGGTATTATATTGCTATTTATCTTCGTTCATTATGATATGTGACAGTTTAAATGAACCTCTCTTCTCCAATAAAGCCTTTTTTAAAATGTGATAGGATACACACCTTTTATTGACTGGTGGTCTGGAGAAAGTACTACGAATATATGACTTGAATCGTCCCGATGCACCTCCAAGAGAAGTGGATAAATCCCCTGGTTCAGTCAGAACTGTTACATGGCTTCATAGTGATCAGACAATACTAAGTTCTTGCACTGACATGGGAGGGGTCAGGTATTAATCACTGGATGTTAATCCACCCTGTCAAAGTGCATGAATGGGATGTCTTTTATTATTAATTATTTGGATATTTGGCAAGTCCTTCTCAAGTCTAGTCGTTGTCATACAGGTTATGGGATGTGAGAAGTGGCCAAATAGTTCAAACTCTTGAAACCAAGTCATCAGTGACCAGTGCAGAAGTTAGTCAGGACGGACGATATATCACAACTGCTGATGGGTCGACTGTTAAATTTTGGGATGCAAATCAGTAAGTGTAACGCTTAAGCAGTATTACTATTACATTATCCAATCTCCTTGTGGTTTTATTTTATTTTATTTTTGTTTTTTGTTCTCTTTTTAGCTTTGGCTTAGTCAAGAGCTACAACATGCCTTGCACTGTAGAATCTGCTTCCTTGGAACCAAAGTATGGGATGAAGTTCATTGCCGGTGGAGAGGATATGTGGATCCATGTATTTGATTTTCATACTGGTGATGAGATTGGTATGAATCCGTATCATTCTTTTTCCTTTTTATTTGCCAAAAAGATTCAATTTTTCCCGTGAGTTGAAGAATGCCTTCATTTTTAAATATCGATGCAGCATGTAATAAGGGTCATCATGGACCTGTACATTGCTTGCGCTTTGCGCCCGGTGGGGAATCCTATGCCTCTGGATCTGAGGATGGAACCATTAGGATATGGCAGACTGGTCCTTTAACTCATGATGATTCGGATGAATCCGCCTTGGTCAATGGATCTATTGGTAAAGTGAAGGTAAGTGCCGATGAGGTCTCACGCAAGATCGAGGGCTTCAACATCGCAGACGAGGGGAAGGCCAGAGAGAAGGAGAAGGAGGAGACAGGAAATGAGTGAAATCGTTTCTCCATTGCTTGATGATTCGATGCCGCAAAGCGTTCGAGGTTTATATGGTCGTATACAGTTCATCTTTTGTGAGATATGGACTTTGCTGATTTTTGTATACAGTTTTAGTCGATTCTGCAGATATGGGTGTGAACTTGTCTCAAGTGAACGCTTTTTTGTTATGACATTGTCTTCAACGTTTTATATTTTTGAGATTTTTAGATTTGTTAACCATTGTGATTGTAGCAAGAACCACGTTAAGAGCAATTATGTGAAGGAAAGGCTGGTGATGACTACAATTCAGGACCAATCTCCTTGAGTTTGGCAATTCAACCTTCTTGTAGTCAAAGCTAAGTCTAAATAAAACCGAAAATTTCCAAGATATGGGTTTTTTGTTTTCTGTTGAATATTTTTATGATTTTACAGAGTTGTTTCTTTTTCTCAATCAAATCGGATGTTAGATTCTAGAAAAACTACTCAGGTTTGAATTTTGGAATTAATTTTTAAAAACTCGTTCAGGTTTTTGAATTTCTGGTGAATAACTGTTTCATTGAGTAAAATTTTCCATTAGAAGGATCTCTGTTTTGCATTTATAAACACAATTAGTGAATCTGTTTTGCATTTATAAACACAATTAGTGAATCTGTTTTGCATCTATTTAACACTATCAGTGACACTTCTAAGAGCATGAATAGTGACATAAACATCGACCAACAATGGATTTCTTTCTCTTTCCCTCTCACAAAATCTCGAATATGTATAGTCATCCTCAATAAGAGGAAGTTGGAATCAGTGACATAAACATCTCTTTCCCTCTCACAAAATCTCGAATATGTACAGTCATCGTCAATAAGAGGAAGTTGGAATCGAGGAAGTTGGAATCGACGAAGGGTTAGACAAGGATTCAGATGAAGACGACATTGACAACCTTGAAATACAGACGAAAGCGATGGGGCGAGCGACAAGAAAGACAAATATTACAATAGGAGGACAGAAATAAAAAAGAAAACGGAAGAGAGGAGGCAAGATCAGAGCATCAAAAGACGAAATCCTTAGACTCTACAAATGCATATTTTCTGAAATACTGAAATGCTCTCATTGTCCATGCAGTCTCATTATCCAACATTTTTATTTATGAGAAGGTAGTTAAGTGCTTGAATATGTAATCTAGTGGGATTTTGACTTCTAATAAGATGTTATTTCCAATCTCAACCACATTTTCCAGATATCTAGACATTTACTACTTGTTTTGAATATTTAAATCAATTTTAGTAGTTAGTTTTGAATTTTCAAATCTTACACATTAATGCAATTTTTAAAAGTTGTTTTTAGGTTTAAAATACCACAATACATTAATTACAATATATCAGATTTTTTTTTTAGGTTTAAAATACCACAATACATTTTGTTTTCTAGACCATACATTAAGTTATATATATTAACAAAATTCATGGAGTCTAACTAATTGGTCAAATATATATCTCAGCAGAATTGCAACCTTAACTTAGATGATTTTTCCATCAAAAACTTTTGTCATAAATCTCGACATTTATACTTATGTTGAATATTAAAACCAGTTTTAGTAATAGATTTGAATTTTCGAATATTTTTCAACAAGATTCCCAAGTTTTAAATCATTATTAACATTATACTTACTATTATCCTTTTGTTTCAAACATAAAATAGTATTATACTACTTATAGTCCAACTTTCTTCATCCCCTATACTGAACAATCTGTTGTTATGAATGTTAAACGTTTGGAGTATTGTTCAATGGGATGAAAATAACCATTACCAATTTCATTGAAGTTTGTCTCTTTCAACACATATCTTTCAACAAACTTGTTGATCTAATCCAATCTATTTTTTTTTTTGAAAGAAAATATATTGCCTTTTGTAAACCTCCGACTCATTCTTCCTCTAAAATCTCCATTAGTTAAGAGAAAGCAAGTTTAGTAAAAGTTCTTGTTGTTGATGTGTTGCTGAGGTTAAAGAAGAGTTTGAAGGAAGTTTTGACTAAGTGCTAAGTCATTGAGAGGTTGGCGGCCAAGTGAAGAAAAGAAAGAAAAATAAATGAATTTTGGCTAAGGTGTTGGTGACTAGGCATTTTGGTTGATGCTAGGCAGCCAAAGGTGTCTTGTGAACCTCCAAGAACATATCCTAGGCAACCAAAGTGTTTAGGCATCAAGAGCAAAGCATGCTAAGTGTTGAGACAAGCCAAGAAGAGCTATACAAGTTAAGAACCTCCATGTGTATGACAAGCCAAGGGAGGAGCTATGCATGATGATTCATGCAGTTAAGAGCACGACAACCTAAAGAGGTTAACTAGGTGGCAAGCGGATCAAGGGCATGCAACAAGATTTTGTTGAGAGGCTTTGTGAGGTGAGTAAGGAAGCTAGGTGACCATGGAAATAGACCCTTAGGCATGCAGGACAGTCGGTGGGGTGGAAAACAAGTGTCCACAATATAAAAAGATTGGAATTCTTGCAAGTAAGGTGGAAAAGCTAGCTATGCAAAGAACTCTATAGATAAGCCAGTTTCAAATGAAGAGTGCTCTCAAACCATTCCTCCATTTTCTCTCAAATGTCTCTAAAGAACCCTAAGGGGTATTTGGTGTGTAGGTTTGGAATAAAATGTCTGGAAATTAAATGTCTGTCAGCTTATTGGATGCCTGTGAATTACAAATGTCTGTGCTTCGGGTGCAAGATTTGAATTCTGAGTTTTTTATGCTTGTGTTTGGGGTGTTGGTTTTCAATTCCTTGATTTAGTTAATTTGTTTAGTTTTTTTTATATTAATTGTACATCCTAAATTTATTTTGTATCAAATTTTTAATTGATTCTTTTTTCACATTTTGTATCTCTAATTCAATTTCTCGACTATATTTATTTTAATAAAAATAATGTAAAAGTGAGAAGTTTTAATATTTGATAACAATAATTTTGATTATAGTTGGATTAACATGAATTGTATAATTATGAATATTACAAACTATTAACAAAATATAACAAATGATGTAATCCTATGAAATTTATGAAAGTTATAGTTAAGCAACATTAAAAAATGTCTAATAAGTTTCAAAATAAGCATCAACCAAAAGGGTCATGCAAAAACGAAAGTCAAGTAGAGTTGCATGTATTTTAAACCACTCTTATCAAAAGAGTCTAAATAAAAGTGAGTTTTGTTTTTTTTTTTTAAAAACACTTTTTCTTATGTCAATCCAAATAAGTCCTAAGTCTTCTAGTTAAATTGACTAATGGAAAAAATGAAAAATATTATTAAACTAAAAAATAAACTATGATATATACATGTGATATATATTTACACTCTTCACTATATTACCAATATATATTTGATTTATATTCGAGATCACAATAGATAGGTCATCAATTTTCACCTTGGAAAAATATAACAAAATAAACAAAATCTCTTAAAATGAAGGAAAGATTAATTTTAAATATAGAAGGAAAAAAAAGATGATGTAATAATAATAGTTATTAAAAAACTTTAGAAGAAAAGAAAATAGAAGAATGAAAAAATGCAATATTTTAAAAAATATTATTGTGATTAAATTCAATGCGTATTTGGAATGACTAAAAAAAAGTTTTTAAAAAATTCATTTTTATTAATTTTCAAGGTTCGCAGTTGTTGCAAAAGTTGGTATGGTCGGAAGTTCATTGGTAGAGTTGTCAGAAATGACACCTAGTGGTTGACCAACAATAGTCACTAGGTGTGGTGTTTGGAGTTGGTCGATGAATTTTGTAGATTGAATTAGACAAAAAAAGTAATCCATGAGCTTAAATAGTGTTTAATATTCAATCCCATGGGAAATAGTGTATGAAGCTTTGGTGAAGACGATCTTTGATCAATAGTGAAGACGGCCAACGATCGCTAATTTTAAGACAATGATTGGTTGTTGACCATTATGACAATTAGTCGTCAAGGGTCATGACTATTGATCATTGACCATCACTACGATCGTTTGTTAATAAGCATGACATCAATAATTAAAGATTATAACAATTGGTTGCCATCGATCAAAATGTTCACCCCACAACAATAACGTCCAAAGTTGTAGGTGTCACACCCTATCACAGATACCTGCTTGCTAGGCCCAAGACGTGGTGTGATGTCAGCCGAAGCCGTTCGCCTCTGAAACAACCTCAACTAACTAACACATGACATGGAAAAACAAAACAATTAACAATAAAAGTTTTTTAACTTGAAATACTTTAATCATAGTGTGACCCATTTGAATTTTCTTTTCTGATATACCAAGTGAAAAATATATTAATCATAAAAGTTTACACTCTTGAATAAACAAAATAATGCTTTAGAGTAAAACGAATTCTTTCATGAGACGAGACAGAGTTGGTCTGCTAGTAGTATGTTCAGCACGCAGAGATCCACAATCTGTACCTGAAAAGAGGGAAAACATTTTTGAAAGGGTAAGTCGAAAGACATAGTGAGCAACGATTTTATAAAACAAGTTTTGATAAACATTTTAGTGTAGAACTGAAGCTTAAATATATATATAAGTAGGTAACCCTCCTCCTTTAAGGCGTGGAAATATACCATTCACTACAAGAAATATGATTTTCCTCGGCATAGCAATATGTCGTCGAAAACTCTAACCAACGTTGGGGAAGGTTACTGCGACGTCGTAGATGACGTCGATAGACACTTCGGGGATACGTTTCCTGACGTAGCTTGTGTTAGCAACGAAAAAAATTTCCCCACACACGCTGCAGCAAGTCACAGACGGCTTCCGCGACGTGTGCGTCACATAAGGCTTTTGCAATGTGTGCCTCGTGAAAGACTTTTAATATATTTTGTAATTAATTATTTATTTATATATGAAAAGAAACCCACTAAATTCTTCCATTTATTTATGTCCCTGTCAGATATGGTTGATGTTGCTGATAAATTAGTCTATTTCCAAGCGATTAATCGTTTTTGGAGAATGAAATTGGACAGAAGAAGGGGGAGAGATGAGCGATTCAGAGAAGGAAAAGAGAGAAAGTACAAGGAATGAGAGAGGAAGATGAGCGATTCGGAGAAGGAAAACATGGAGAAAGTAGTGGGAAGAAGAGATGGAGAGTGGGGAATAGTGACAGAGGAGAAAGAGGGGGACAAGGATACTTCCGGCGGCGGCAACGACGATAGCGAAGACGGACGGACGACAGCACAAATCTCCTCCTCTCCCTCTCTCTCGGTCAATTTTTTCTTCCTTTTGTTTTGCAATCAATTCTGTGTTGAAGAGGGAAGAAATAAAGTGAAATTTTGCTGACGTCTTCGAAAACGTTGGGGAAGGACCCTTTTCTCGACATTGGGCAACCTCAACATCATGGAAAAATTAAATAATCAATTCCTTATTTAAATATTTCCCGACGTGCACCTACCACACGTCGCGGAAAGGTGACCATGTCATTTCAATACGTACACTTACAACATCCACTTTTCTTGATGTCTGATTTTTATGCGTCGCGAAAAGTGAAGATTTTAAATTTAATTTTAAACTTTTCGCGACTTCTGGTTCTTGTGCGTCGCAGAAAGTCAAGATATTAAATTTAATGTTAAACTTTCAGCGACATCTGGTTCTTGTGCGTCACGGAAAGTGAAGATATTAAATTTAAATTTAAACTTTCCGCGACGTCTTATTCTTGTGCGTCGCGAAAAGCTAAGATATTAAATTTAATTTTTAATCTTTCTACGACGTCTGGTTCTTGTATGTCGCGGAAAGTAAATATATTAAATTTAATTTTTAATCCTCCCGCAATGTCTGGTTTTTGTGCGTCGCAGAAAGTGAATATATTAAGTTTAATTTTAAACTTTCCGCGACATCTGATTCTTGTGCGTTGCAGAAAGTGAAGATATTAAATTTAATTTTTAATTTTTTCGCGACGTCTGATTTTTGTGCGTCGCAGAAAGTGAAGATATTAATTTTAGTTTTAAATTTTCCACGATGTCTTATTCTTGTGCGTCGCGAAAAGTTAAGATATTAAATTTAATTTTTAATCTTTGCGCGATATCTAGTTCTTGTACGTTGTGAAAAGTGAATATATTAAATTTAATTTTAAACTTTCCACGACGTCTTGTTTTTGTGCGTCGCAGAATATCTTTTTGCCAACGCAACCAATGTTGCATTGCCGAAAGGTGGTCAACACCGATGCATCTTTCGCCAACGTTGTTTTTGGCGTCAGAATTATTCTAATTTCTTGTAGTGCTTCCTAAGGACCCATAAACTATAGGCTCGTCAACCCTACCATCAGTACGGAGTTAACCACATGTATACAATAAGTCTTATTCGAGCATGGATAAAAACATTTGAAGACATGAAATATTTCCTTGAAAGTTTTTGAAACATTTCCTTGAACTTATGAAATCATAACGTAGCTTGGAAATATCAACTCAGTAAACATTTATCAATAATAATATAGCTTGTATAAGAACTTGAGATCATGTTTAGCAAATCATTTTACGAGCTATTGCTTTGAAAGCCTGAAAACATGTTTATTAAATCACTTTGAAATCAATGTGTTACTCACTGTCACTTGAATATAGCCTTGGTCGTGAAATTCTTCCTAATCCTCATTGTCCTGAAAAAATCATATTTTATACTCGATTAATTCCTTAAACATGAAATATCCAAAATTTTCCTTAGTTCTCGGATATGGACATCTAGTTCTTTTAAGAAAGAATGACTCTTTGCTCGCCGAACTAGTCATCGACTTGCTGCACCAAACGGGTAACCTTCTTTAAGCCTTTTTTCTTCTGACCTTACCCTTCTTTTCTTCCTTTTCTCTTCCTTTTACTTTTCTTCCTTTTTATTATATTTTTCAGATCTATTAATTGTTGGATAGGATGTGAATGTAAAACTTTCTCTTAATTTGCTTTCACAATGGCTTATCAAAATATGAAAATCTTTTTACAGACGTGGATCTGACCTGAAATAAAAGACATGGTTCTCAAAGTTGAAAGAAGTGAGGAAGGAATAGGGATTTTTATTACCTTTTTTCCGCTCCCAACATGTGTGAGTGTGTGTCTATATATATATATAAATTAAAACCACATTTCAGGAAACTAAAAGGATAAGAGAGAGAGCTAAGGTTTCACATGAAGAAGAGTTAAGGAGGAAAGAGTGCATGAAATTGATTATATATATATATATATAATTTAGACAACAAGTTGAAGCCATTCAAGTTGATTTTTCTGTTTCCTTCCTTCAACACTTGTGCAACACTCTCAACTACTTTACCCGTGTTCTGTTTTCTCATTGACCAAATGTGTATACAGTTATATTCTAACCTCAGTTGTCTATAATCAATATATATTTGTTCTTGTTCTATTGATTCTTTGTGGTAAATAATTATCAGCTTGGTATGGAATGTTATGCATATACTCTGACCGACTGACAATTGATAATTTCTATATGAGTATGAATTTTGATTAATGTATTAAAGTTGACAATGTTTTTGTTGAAATATGGAAGTTATTTGGTTTTACAGGCTGAATGGCTTCTTTTTCTGGATTTTATTCCTAGATCGAGATCGTAATTAGACAGTTTCACTGATTTCTTTCTTTACTTCATTCCTTCAAACTTTTTAACTGTTAGGCACTCTCATTCAGTGTACCAGTTGAGCGCATATAGATTATAATCGATAGGATTATATTCTTTGATGTGAGTTATAAAGTATCTTTTTGAGTTATAATCCAACAATTTCTGAATTGAAACCAAGTGTAAGTAACAGAGTACTCCATTGAAGTAAATGTTTTTAAGGAACAATCAAAGTTGATTGGAGACACTTGTATGTATGGTTGTTTTTAAGGAACAATGAAAAGATTGCTTTGTCCAAGGCAATCAATGTATAGTATCTGCTCTTTAATGATAAGAATGCCCGATGATCATGGTTTTTGTTGGAGGCCCTATCTGCTAGTCTCAAATTATTTTGTTACTAATCTATTTCTACCTTTGTGTGTGTGTGTGTATAATTTCATTTTCTTGCTTCTTTTGTCTCATGGCATGAAAAGCTTGTCAAACTTCCTTTGAAGATTGGTAGAAAGAGAAAAGATTTCTTCAAATGTTGATTTTTAACCCCAACACTTTTTGATGTGCTTAATTCTATCATTTATTCAGATGGCTATATTGGGCATTTTCTGGCTGGTGCAAGTCAAGTTGCTTGTTGGATTATGGAAAATCGTAGAGAGTATTTCAATCGATATAAATTTGTTCTCGACAAAGTAAATATGCTAATTTTCATATCAAAGTTACAATCAATGGCTTTTGGTCTTCTGGTATAAGAATCTACTTGACTGGTTATTTCTATTTAAGCTGGTCTTTATGTAGAACAACTTTTCTCTGTTTCTCTTGTTGCATTCCAGCTGTGTTTACTTCAATTCATGGCTAGAAAAACCTCACTCAAAACCAAACTAAAATAAAAGAAAATAAAGATGATGATCACCAACTATTGAATTTAAAACCACATTAAGCGTTCTTGCAATACTCTTTGAGGATATTGTCCTACACCCAGTGTTTTTAAAGGCTCAAGGCGCACTAAGGCGCATTGGTCCTATGGAGCCTAGGCGCAAGGCGCAAAAAAAAGCGTGAGCTTTTTTTCATAAGGCGCACTATATATAAAAAGAGAAGAAAATATATATATACACACATATAGCAGAGCAACAATGTATAAAATATAGGTACCCAATATAAGTAGCCTAAACAACAAAACACAACAAAAAACTACCCAGTATTCAACAAGTCAATAATCAAAATAAAAGTTCATCCCTAAAGATCAAACTCATCATCACTAAATTGATCCTCGTTTTCATTCAATCCTTTGTTAGACTTATAGCCATCAGTATCTTCTTCTTCCAAATCGAAGTCATCTAAATTTACTTGTTTCCGTTGCGTGGTAGACGAGGATGAACATGAAACAATAGTCTTTGGTCTAGAGGTACTAGCTCTAGAATAGAATGATGGTTCTTTTGCTCCGACATCTCTAGAAACATCACCCCACGTTAAAGAATCATCATCGTTAAATACCAACTCATCATCCTCCTCAGAATCGTCATCCAATCTTCCAATCAACCATTCATTACTATCATCAATATCTTTCAAGGAGATGTGGTCTACAATATCTTGTAGGTTGTATCGACGTTTTAGTGCTCTGTTGTATTTGATGAACAATAGATCATTCAAACGACTTTGAGCAAGCCTATTTCGTTTCTTGCTATGAAGCTGAAAAATTAGAAAGTTTCATTGTCAGTGATAAAGTTGTTAACTGAACGATTGAGATACTCACCCGTGATAAAGCTGAGATGGACGAGGCGAAAACTGAAGCACTAGCACTGTAGCACAGAATATTATTGTCTTCTCTTTTCCTCTGTTTTTGCACCAAAAAACAAAGTAATGGCAGCCGCAGCACACCCGTTTTGTGTGAAGAAGAAGGGTGGCCGGAACGGAAGGGTGGAAAAGGAAGCAAAAAGTTTTTGAAGTAGAAGCAGAACGGAAGACGAAGAACTGAAGAAGTAGATGAAGAGTCGTGTTGAAGAAACTTCACGCGCGAAAGGAGAAGGGTTCTTTCTTCACGTTTACGTAATAGGTTTAAAAAACCTAGATAATAATAGTTTTTTATAATTAAAGCCCAGCCCATAACTTATAAAAAAAAGCTCACGCCTAATTCGACTTGCGCCTAGGCGCGCCTTAGGGCGCTTTTTAAAACACTGCCTACACCTATATATGAAAGTGGCCCTTCAAGTAAACATTGGCATAAGCTTTTTCACTAGTTTCACATTCAGTTTGTTTCACTCAAATAGTCTGACTCCCTCCAACATTTTATTATATGTCATATCTTTTATATATGAAAGGAACCCTAAATTTATCATGCTTAATGCCTATTAAGATAATCATCTGCAAAATGTGGCTGTATATATTCTAAACTTTATAGATTTCTAGATTTATATGTTCATTTTGTATCATTGCATTTTGAACTTGTATCTCAATCAATAATTTATTTTTCATTATATCTATGAAAAATAACTCACTTCGCCTTCAACTTGGTTCATATGCCCAGAACTTTGTAATTTCTTGTATATTCCTTCATTTTGCTCATTGGAAGCTCAGTTTCTTAAAAAAGAAATGGTAAGGTACTTGCAACTTGCTTTTGAGTATTATTAAAAAAAAAGTAATAAATAGATAGTCTCATTTTCAAACAAAAAAAGTATTATTAAGATGAACTTTATTTTTTGGATTCTGCTTTTGCCTCCACTTATTTATGTTCTAATATTCTTCACTTGTGATATATTAGTCTTGCATAGAAAGTGTCAGAGAAATTTTGGATAAACAGCCTGCTGCTCTTAAGCTTGAGGTTCTATACAAGTTGAAGTGTAAGGTGATTTGACCACCTATTTAGTTTCCTACATAAATTTATATGCTCTAGATTTTGATGGGTATATCATATGTATTCATATATATCAGCAAATTGTATTTATCAAAATACTTGGTTTAATGTTAAATAGATCTTAGAACTCAAAATCCAGATTCCAGAGACAGAAATGATGTTGGATTTAATAAGGCAAGTTGAACTACATTGTTCCAAATGTGCATAAATTATGAAGGGTCCCCTGAACTTAGTGGTCAAGTTTGTAATTGTCATTCCCTTTTCTCCTCAATTCATATTTGGTAATCTAAGATATAAATTTCCATAAATTATGTCCTACAGACTGTCGACTATTCCTTCAAGAATCTAATGGTTTTGTTGTTAATATACCCGAACTGAAACTTATAAAGACAGTATCGTGATGATGTCTTCCGGATTGCTCTTGAGGCTGGCCACCGGAGGTCTTCCAGATTCTTCTTAACTCCGGTATGTGGATTTGTTGTCTCTTGCCTTCCTTCCAATGCCTACTGATTCTAAACTAGAGTAATTCTTGTTGTACATCTTGTGCTCTATGTAACTGCACTGTTGCTCAAACATTTCATATTAAATCAACGCAAAAAATTTAATTCTTTGGTAAACTTAGATGATTAGTAAGTACAAGAGGTGTAATTGATTTAAATATTGCTTTTCCTTTAATCCCAACTTTTAAAATTAATCAGTTTGGTCCATTTTTGATATTTTTGTTTGTAACAAATGGGTGTAACATGCTATAAAGTCACATATGTTATTGGGTGCATGGCAGAATATGAGGAAGATAAGGGTAAAAATGGTTACTTCTTAAAGATTTAGATATCAAAATGAGACTTCATGTTACTGTATTTATCAATATTTTTGCACCAACGGTTCATAATGCTTTGGATCTTGGACAATCTAACCTCTTCTTTGTAATTTTGATTATATTGGACTTGGATTTTTTATAATTTTGCTTCAATGTGAAGGGATTCAAGCCGAGTTGGTTCTTGAGACCATTACTAGGAAAGAAAGTAAGAATGGTGTATATAATGGGGATTATTTGAACATACCTTTTCTCAATAATTGACAAAAAAAAAGAATCAATTTAGGTCATCCAATTCCAACCCCATTCAACTTTGGATATTGTAGTTATTCTGGTTTTTGCATGTGAACAAGTCTCTTACGTGAGTACCTACTTCTTATTTACATTTTGCACCTCCCCCAATAAAAAAGTTGTTTGACATTAGAAAAAAATACAACTTGGGGGAACTTTTAAGGGTATTAAATAATTTCCATTCTAGCTTATTCTTGGCATGTTTTGTTGTGGTTGCAGGACAAGCTTTTTATAAGGAAATATCTAGCTAAATGTGGATGCTTGTTTAGGTAGAAATACTTCCTGAATCTCTATCCCTATCACCCATTTTTGTTTTCTTTGTTTATAGGTAAATTGGTTGGATATTGTTTTACTACTTAGTCAACTTAGAAAGAAAAAGTGAATAAATAATTCTTGTGAGTTTTGCTAAAAGGTGCTTGTTTTCTGTTGTTTCTTTTAGGTGAAATATTATAGTGTTTTTTTGTTGTTTAGGATATTAGTCCAGCCATCCGTGGATCGGATTGTCTCTTGCTTGTTCTGAATCCTGACCTGACGCAATGATTTTGGAATCCTGAAATCATGGATATAGTTGAAATGTCTCTAAATAAAAATCCAAAGCTAGAGAATCGAACTTCGACTGAACCCATGATGATGAAGGAAACGAATTGTATGAAAGTTTTGTTGGAACATACTTAATTTTGATGATTATATCAAACATTTTGAACGAATACAAGGCTAATTTTTTTTTGTATGTTAGAAATTTTAACATTTTTATTATAATTATTACGGTAGATTTTGTTGAAATGTTAATTATATCTTTCTTTGCCTAGGCAAATGACTTTTATACATATTTATATGGTTATAATTTGATTTTAAAATATTATTTGCAAAACAAATTGTAAAATAAAAAAGTCCATTAACACTAAAATCCATCCCGTTTAAAATGAATAATGCTAACAAAAATAAGAGACTTTCGATAACGTATCTAAAATCGCTATAGAACGTTCTTTTATTGCTATAAAAACTTTTTATAATACTTTTTTTTTAAAAAATATAATGGAATATTTCTATAATATTGAATTAAAGTTATCATATATCAACTTTCTATGATGCTATTAATAGCTCTACAAAAACGCTATTGAAAGTCGAATACTTTCAAAAACACTGATTAGGACAACATGTACAAAAACAATTTTATATCGTTTTCTCAGTATAATTAAAATTGCTATTGAAACGTTTTGATAGTGATTTTTCATCGCAATAGAAAATGCTATCCAAACATTTTAATAGCGTTTTTTTCACGGAATGAAAAGTTTATAACAACAAATATGTGCTATCACAACAAAAAAATTTGTAGCGCTTTTTATAGCATTGAAAAAACAATATGAAAAAGTTATGAACTTTCAATAACATGGGCTACGATAGCATTTTGAAAACGCTATTGCAAGTCAACGATAACATATTTTTTAAGCTATCATAACTAAAATTTTTTGTAGTGTCATTTTCTAAGCATCATCTACTTGAAATGTATATACATTTCCAATGTTGTTTTATTTTCAATTGAATATTATCCATATTCTTATTTAAAACAATTAAAAGGTCAAATTTCAATTGTTTATAAAAATAAAAATTCAATTATATAAAAGATACATTTAGAAATCAATCCATAAAATTAAACAATTCATAAAAAAAGAATCAAAGATCAATCCGTAAGTATTTTAACAAAGCCCTCGATTACCTATTTTTTAAACACAACAACTTTAACAAAAGTTTACAAATCACAAGTGAAGTTACAATATATACGTAGATAATTAAAGAAAAGTTCACAACATAGAAATAGAATTAGGGGAAAATAGAGAAACGGAATAAAGAAAAAAAAGAAAGGAACAATATCAAAATATGTTTTTTTTTACTATTTTATGTATTATTAAATAAGTTAATAAATAAATATTTATATTTATATTTAATTTATGTATACATATACACATGTACATTTAACTATATTTTTGTTTAGGACAGGACAAAAGATTGGGGCGGGGTCAAGGTTGGGGTCGGGGAATGTATTTCCCATCCCCGACCCAATGTGGCCAAAATGAAAAAAAGAAAAAAGTTTCCCACTCCCTCCCTCATTCTCCATGTATTCGGAGATTTCCCGTTCGGTTCGAGACATGTTCCTGCGGGTTTAATGGACATCTATGGCTAGAACCTAGGGTTCTTAGGCAACCAATCAATCGAGTAAAGACTTTTAACTAGAATAATTTAAATATTGATCTTTATTTATATTTTGGACACAATATTACCATAACTTTTGTAAAAGTCCTAATGAGCTACAAATTTAACAAATATTGAGCCCAAATGACAAAATTATCCACATTTAATATTAATATTAGAGAAAAAAGAAAATATTAGAGAAAAAAGAAAGAAAACATGGAAAGTGGAAAGATCAAAATATATATAATATATTGCCATAAATATTTATAATATATTGCCATAAATATTTTATTTCACATTTATTATTTATATTAAAACTTACATATTTAGTCTATTAATTATTTAATATATTTATTTACAACTAATTTTAAGATTTTCATTTATAAGATATCTTATGAAAAATGGAGGTAATATAACGATTATCAATCAATCAGAAATTAATAAAGTATACACTATATATGAAAGAGAATGCAAAACAAAAAGAAAGTATGTTGCATATATATTTCAGTCGCGACAAGTTTAGAGTTAAATTATATATCTTTTGAAATTTAAGGAGATACAATAATCAAAGTTGACGACTTACTATATATTCTTAAAGCTCTATATTTTTTTGACACACAATGAAAAATTTAATACGTGTTAAAGTTCAAGAATCAATAAAACTATCAGACAGATGAAGGTTTATGAACCAAATATATAATTTAACCTTTTGAAAATATTACTTAGAAATAATTTAGTTTCTAACCTGTATGAGATTACAAAAACTTGCTACTATTGGAAAATCATTTTTATTATGCAAAATATTGATTATAGATGAAAAATTGTTAAAAATAACATGTTGGGGGCGTTTGGGGTGTGGAGTAGATTATTATAATAATCTGTGTTTGAGTGTAGATTATTATTAATTTAGATTATTATCATCTATGTTTGAAAAAATTGAAATAGTGAAAGGAAGGAGTGAGTAATAGTGACATAGGAGAGAGGTGGGATTGTGAGAAATAGTGAAAAGGAGAGTGAAGAATAATGACAAATGAGAAACAAATAGTTCTAGTTCTAATCCTAATTCTAGGATTATGATAACCTAAACATGGATTGGATCACTCTACTCAGTTTGAGAACCAATAGTCCATTTGAAGATTTTATCTTGAAAAACTAGCAAACTTTTTAAAAACTCATTCAAATAGTTTTTCTCGATCAATCTCGGGAGATAGATCACCAAAATTTAGTTGAAAAAACTTCTAATTTATTGATTGTTGTGAGGGTGTTTGGTATATCTCAAGCTGATTACACACCAAATCTTACCAGACCACAAATTTTGATTCCTGCAAGTTTACATAACATCAAAGCAATGAGTGATTGATTCACAGTGGGGGAGGTTATTGTGTTTGATGGGATTGGAAAATGGATTGTCACAAAGAGCGAAAGCAAGATAGGGTTTTCTGTGAGTTTATTCCAATAACATAGTTCCTTAATCAACTACAATAACATGGTAGGAAGAGGTTTTGAGAAGGTGTTCCATTAATTTGATCAATTAGTATGAGTCTATATAGAGATTTTTAAAGATTTTTAAAAAAAATAGGGAAAAAATAGCAAATCTTTTAGAGTGCTAGTTTGTAATTATAGGTTCATAAAGTAAAAGCACCATGTTAGTCACAATGGTCAACATACAATAATAAAATTGAATTCACCTTGTAAGCCTATAACATTTACTCTCAAAGGTACAGTTAATAACGTACTTAGCCAATTATTTTCACACTCGCATTAAATAGAAAAAATAAAAACATATTTAATATGGAGTATTTGATATAAATATTATTAAATACATATTTAATATGGAGTATTTGATATAAATATTATTAAATAGAATTAATTTTCATAAATATTACTAAATATCATAATATTTGTGATATGTGTAACAAATTTAAAAAGTCTAGGAAAGGGACTAATTTTTAAATGTTTTTGGTTTGGCCTTTTTGCTCATCTTTTTTCTTTATTTTTCTCTTATATTTTTTTATACGAAATATAAAAGATTTTTAAAAAAAAAATTGCTACTACACAATCCAAATTGACACAAGATCGTGTATCAAATATAAAAAAAAATATTGAAAAAAATTGTTAAAAAGATTTTGGTACAAGTAGCAAATCTATAACATTTTCTATATTTAGAAAACAAAATAAGCATGGCTAATTAATAAGATGTTTGAAACTTTTCTTTTTGTATTTTTTATTTTTTATTATGTACGGTAAAATGTTTATCGGTTTGTTTCATTTTTTAAAATATCCGTAAAATATAAGTCATTATTGGCACTTTAGTCTTAAGGAGACCGTGCTCTGTTTTTTCAGTTAACTGATATATATAAATAATTGCTCTTCTCTTGTCTATATAAAAAAAGTTTGACCATATATCTCATGATTTGGACAGATGAATCCTTCCTGTTTGGTGCTGGCTTTCTTATTTTTTTTACTTTTTTGGCAGCATGTATCGCTCATTCACATGTCCACAAGGATGATTTAAAATTAAAGTGGGCCCCGTCACAAAATTTAAACTTATTTTAGTGGAAAAAATTTGACCCACAAGTTTAAAAAAAGCTAACATTAATTCCTTTTTTTGTGTGCTAATTAGATATGCCTCATTCACCAATATCATAAACTTAATCATGATTTGGCTTGAATCTCCAGAAATAAATTCTTCATACAAAAAGAGATACATTCCCACAAACATATATACACATGAAAAGGAATATATGGAGCATAATTCTCATTCCAGATTCTCAACTTTAAGCAATAATAATAAAAAGGAAAGATGGAAGTGTACAGCATAAGATGAATAAGTCATGTGTTTAAAACTTGCTGGTTAAGGTTTCTTGTGGGAAAGAGCTTGATCTTTTGAGCTTGATCTTCAATGGTTGGAATAGCACTGTCATCCTAGTCTCATTTTTGCCTGCTAAGAAGCAAAACAGGACAGAATGTGGGTGGAGGGTCTTCGATCGAAACTGAAACCTAAACCGAAACTAAACACAAAGCTCAATTCTTGAATTTCATAAGCTGTATCATAACAGATATTTGAATAATCATTGTCATAGTTTGTAACAATTTCAAATCCAGTTGGGATTGGGTTTTGATGCTTCAATCCCTAGAATCAACAAAGCAAGCATAGAGTTTTAAGCAGTAGAATTGAATGATCCATCCAAAATGTCTGCTGAATTGAACAGTTCCAAATTCCAATCCCCACAATACAAATCAAGACATGAAGCTTTCCCAAAGCATCTACAAAGATGCAATGTTCTGCTCTCAACAAAAGCAATCTACCTCTCTATAATTCTGGCCTAAAAGAAGAGAAAAATGTCAATTCTTTAATATCAGCACAGGAAAATCAATGGACGATCTTGGCACCCCAAATTAGAGAGGAGACTAAAATGAATGAAAAACTAAAAGAGTTAATAATAAGTTTTCAAATGGTTGAAATTTTAGGAACATCAACTGGAAACTGGTTGATCTCATTCATCCATGGGTTCTTTTCTTTAGCTGGATTTATGGTCCTTAAAGCTCTCCAGACTGCACTATTGCACTTAAATCCTGAACCAAATGCTATTTGCCATGTTCTATCTCCTTTCTTCATTCTACCTTTCCCTTCTGTATATGCCAATTCATACCAAAGAGAACTGCTCGATGTATTGCCAAATCGGTAGAGTGTCATCCTTGACGGCTCCATATGCCAATCAGACAGCTGCAAGTTCTTCTCCAATTCGTCTAAAACTGCTCTTCCCCCAGCATGGATGCAGAAATGTTCAAATGCTAGTTTGAAGTCAGGGATGTAAGGCTTGATCTTCATTTTGAAGAGTTTCTTACCAACTAAAGTACCGAAGAAGAGAAGCTGTTCAGACATTGGCAGCACAAGAGGGCCCAACGTTGTGATGTTAGTCTTCAATGCATCACCTGCAACTGCCATTAAGTCTTTCGATAAAGTGACACCAATGTTCCCAGTTGAATCCTCTTCCTGAGTAACACAGCTAAAGCACTTATCATCTGCTCCCTTGTGGGTACGAACAGTATGTATTAATTGATATTTGGACCTCCTTCTCTCAGATCTTCTGTTTGAAAGCAATATTGCTGCTCCACCCATCCGAAACAAGCAATTAGAGACAAGCTTTGATCGGTCGTTCCCAAAGTACCAGTTCAATGTTATGTTCTCCATGCTAATAACCAAGGCATAGGAATTGGGATGGACCTGAAGCAGCTGTTTGGCAAGATCAATAGAAATAAGACCTGCACTGCAACCCATTCCACCAAGATTGTAACTAATAATGTTTCCTCTCAGCTTGTAGTGGTTGATGACCATAGCAGAAAGCGACGGTGTTGGATTGAACAAGCTACAATTCACAATCAAGATACCGATATCTTTTGGTTTCACACTTGTCTTGGCTAAAAGCTCATCAATGGCACCAAACATCACCATTTCAGCTTCTTTTCTAGCTTCTGCCATGCAGGGGTTTGGAGGAATATTGAGAACAGCCTCAGGAAGATAGGTTGAATCCCCAAGGCCAGATCTCTCAAGGATTTTCCTTTGGAATTGAAGATTCTCCTCCGTAAATGTCCCCGTCATATGAGATTGATCCATAAAAATCTTCTTCGTGCATTTACGAGATTCATCAGGCTTGTAGCACGAAAAGTTAACAAGGTAAACAGGGCGAGGACGGGTAAGAAAGTACAAGGTAGACAAGAAAACAAGGAGGGTAGAACAAAGAATTACAGAAACTAAATTATATTGAAGATGACCCCAAACTTCATAAAGATCTTGAAGGGAAAATGTCGAAAGCTGCGCCGCGATCACAACTACCAAAGGAGAAAGGAAGAGGTACATTCCATGGGTGATAAGGTAGTGATAGCCAAGTTTCACATATTTCAGTTTGACAGACTTCTTAAAATCAGGAAGGCTTCTCGAGGATGGTGCTTTTGTGCTTAGCAAAGGTGTGGATGGCTTTGGCTCCGTCATTTCCCCTAATAAATTTTCATCAACTCAATAAACTATGAACAAAATCCGCAGCAAACAACCCCAGAACAAAGTAAACTGCAGAAATACACAAGGATCTAAACTACAAACAAAAAATCCTAAAGCTGATACAAGGAAAAACAAATCTCATCCATAAATGGTCTATGTTACCAAAGAATTCATACAGTAGAAAAAAAAAAAACACCTCCTTTCAAAAGAGCAGATAAAGTTTATGGAGAAAAGGTAAAAGCAAAAACAGATGCGCAAATCCAAAAAAACATTAGAACTCAAACAAAAAAGAGTTGAATACATTGCGATGAAGAACATACATTATTAGTAGAAACACTAATCTCATTCATGGTATGAAAAAACCCAAAATGAAAACAACCCAGGAAAGACATGGACAAAGAAATCAGATAAAAAGGGTAAGAAATCAGACATGAAATAAAAAACAAAACAAAACAAAGAAAAGAAAAGGGGATCCAGAAATTGAGGAAAAAAGGAGAAACACAGAAAGAAAACAGACCTGAAAACTCAAATCCCTCGGCAGGCCGAAGGAATCTTAGAAGAGAGGGGGGCCAAAGAGGAAGAGAGTTTGAGAGAGGGAAATGGAAATGGAAATGGAGGGAGCGATATATACAAAGGAGGAAAAATAAAATAATAATTAAGAAGGGATTAAAAAAAGGGGTTAAGTGGGATTAGAGGTGGGGGCAGAAAGTGACAAGAAGGGAAGAGGAAGAGGAAGAGGAAGAGGAAGAGGAAGAAGAAGAGGAAGAAGAAGAATGGAGAGGGAAAGGCATGGCCATAGATGAAAGCGGCGAAGCGTACGGAGGTTTTTGAAATGAAGAAATGAGGATGAGATGAAAATGAAGACGGCAGTACTCAGTTTTTGAATCGTTTTAAAATTGGTATTTGATCGTTCTCGTCTCTCTGTTCCTTCCTTCCTTCCTTCTTCTTGTCTCTGTAAAACAGATTCCACAATCTTGGTTAATTTTTCAATTTATGATCTTCTCCACTACCACTTCATGTTCTATATTTTTTCCTTTTTAAAAAAATGCAAATGAGTAATAATAATATGCTTCTAAAAACTATGAACCGAATGAGTGGTTCAGAGTGGCAGAATCTTTCTCTCTCTTGAATGAGGAAAAGTTTGCAAGTTTTTCTATTTTTATCAAAACATATAACATAGTTTTAGTTTTATCTTTGAGTGTTAAAAGAAAAAAAAAAAGTTCAAAATTTTGATGGATTGTTCTTCAACTTTTCATTTAAAATGAGGGATAAGTTAGAGGCTATGGATGTATTGTATGTAAATTTTAAAGGATACTAAGCCTGTAAATTAATTAACATACTTTGTTTTTGCTCTTGTTGAACGAAAAGAAAAATGAAAAAAAAAAAAATTAACAATGTACCAAAAATATTTACAAAAGGACAAAAAATGTCTACATTGATTTTATTATAAATATTGTGTCCGTTTTATCATATATTTTTTTACGATTTTCTCTTAGAATAAACAAAATAATAATAATAATAATAATAAATGCTGAATTTAATATATATACATATATAATTAGTGAATTTGTAATAATAATTTGGTAGAATATGTACCTTAATTTTGAAAAATGAACAAATAACATATAAAGAAGTAAATAATTATACAGCGAGGACAAACATGAAAAAGGGAGGGGCAGGAGGGGACCATCTTACAAGGGCTGCTGCCTGAGGAGGTTTAGAGGAATAGAATAACACTGTCTCTCATCTTTCCAATACATACACGATTTCTAAAACTATTTTTCTATTTCTTTTAAATCTTTCTAACCCAATTCAAATTCATTTTCCAAACCTATCTATCTTTAAATGATTAAAATATTGTGTTTTAGATATCAACCAATTTTCAATGGCAGATTTTTAATTCTATTGTTTACACTATTGAGAGAATAATGGACCATTAAATGGTGTAATTATTTTTGTTTACATTATTGGAAGGATCTCTAAATTACTATTTGCATGTGGATTACATTCATATATATATATATATATAAAACATTTGGAATTAGGATTAGCAAAGAAAAAAAAAAAAAGAAAAGGTGAGTTGCAAGTTGGAAGTAATTAAATGGCACATGGGCCAATGCTTTTCTTCCGTGTGCCAGCTATTTTGAATCTTGGTTTGTCTGTTTCCCTTTTTCCCTTCAACCAAATTTTCTTCTCTATTTACAAAGTCAAATGTGTCCAGCTTTACTTTTAATTATGTCATTTTCTTGTTATATATTACCCATAAATATTACAATACTACTTCTATTAATACTTTTCAAAAATTAAAATGGACTCCATCTTCTGCTTTTTTCTTTTTTCTTAACAGCTTTAAATCTATATATAATCAAATCACCATTGACTTTTTTTTTTTTTTAAGTTTTCATTTCTATATCACATAAGGTGTGTTTGGGGAGGGAAAGAGTTGTAATTGTTTGGGGAAGGGTTTGATAACCTTTCCTCAATTTCCTCACTCATTCCTGGTTTCTTACCCAATCCTTCCTTATTCTTTCATCAATGCATCTCAATCATTCCATATTTATAATTAATCAATTTCAATTTTAAATATTATTTAATTTATTTTCTTTCTATCTAAAAAACACAACATTGGCTACAATTACATTAATTTAAAATTTTAATTTCTTCTTTTACTCTTGAATTAGGTAATTTATTTTAATTACACTCCTTGTCCCAAATTTTCTTTTTTATCATGCATTATAAAAATTAGGATAATTTAATAAATTAAATATACAAAATTTGTGTATTGAATTTAGAATATAAATTTTAAAAAATTAACAATTTAATCGCACGTAACCATTACGCAAAATATGTTGAAAATTGATGTGATATTTAAAGAAATTACTGTAAATTGTTTTATGAAAACTACAATGATTTGGTAAATTAAATATATGAAATTTGTATATTGGAATTAGAATATAAATTTATTAAAAATAATAATAACTTTTGCTTTTGCACTATGTTTTATGTAATTGACTTCAGTTTATAACTATTTTTCTAAAAACTATTTTGTTCTTTCGTATATTGTTTCATGAAATTATGGTGTTCGTATTTGGTTTAAATCAATTGTTAAACATATGAAATTTAATTATTTTACAAAAAAAGTAAGATGATTTGGTAACTTAAATATATATAACTTGTGTGTTTAAATTTAAAATAATAAAAATAATTTATTGGCACGAAACGTGCAAGACGATGAAAATGGACATCATATCTAAGAAAACTAATCCAACTTGTTTTATGAATATATGACAATTTGGTATTTGATTTTGAATATGAATTTTTAAAAAATAATAATTTTTATAATCTTTCTCACATAATCCTTCGTATACTATCATAACACTATTATTCATAATCTTTCTCTCAAACACATACTATCCTAACACTATCATACATTCTCTCAAATACATATATCCGAATCATAATCATTTTCTCCATGACTCTTTCTCTTCTCGAAATGCATCTCAAGAGACTAAAATAAAATTTAAAAATAAATACAAACGTTGCTTCCTACTTATACATTGCATCATTCATCATTCGTCTTTTTTTTTTTTTTCTTCTTTTCAATTTGATTACTTTCTCTTTTTTCGTTTAATTTTTGGACACAATCATATTTTTTCTTCATATCGTCTGCTTCTTTTTTGTGCATGTATTTTTTTCAAATAAAAATTCATGCCTTCTTTTCATTTAATGTTATATTTTTCTTTTGCTATCGGATCTTTCAACAATGATATTTTGTCTTCGTATCTTTTGTTTTTTTTTTCTTAATTATTAATTTTACACAAAGGTCTTTTAATGGTAAAATGTTTATAAGGAAAATGTCAAAAATTACAAAAATAGGAAAATGTCAAAAATTACAAAAATAGGAAAATGTCAAAAATTACAAAAAAAGATGCTATGTGAATAATTAGCAACCACCTAATATATTTGGAAAATCATAGTTAGATTTGTTATTCTTCTTTATCGGATAGTTTAGATGTTGCTCCCAAATTTAAATTTAGTTAGCCTAAACTGAATACTTCAACAATATTTCAAGATATTTTATATTTGAAATAATTAAATAAATGGTTTGAAATTTTTTTTTAAAATATATCTTTTATATTTGGTAACCAAATAACTCTTTAGAAAAATAAAAGAAAAATATTAAAAGAAGAGAAAAAACCATGAGAAAAAAAAATCACGATAAGAAAGATAATGAAAATGAAGGATAAATCTAAAATAATTTTAAAAAAATGTATCGTTTCATAAGTTTTTTCATTTTATTACTCGTGCTGTAAATATTTTGTATATTTACTGATTTGTACACATTTTTACGTATAAATACATATATTTCGTTTTTCTTTTCAATTTTATTTCTAATACAAACAAATATAACTATTTACTAATAACTTAATTAGAAGAGTAAGTATTATACACCAAAAAAATTGTACACTGTTCCTCCGAAATTAGAAATTAGTAAATAACTCAATATTTAATTTATTTTCATATATAATAGTAACAACTTTTTAGATGGTTTGAATTTTTTTATAAAAACATCAATTGAATTAAGACTGTAGGTAACCATTTTATTTTTATTTTTAAATTTTGAAAACTATAGCATCTTGCTGCTTGCATATTTGAGAACACATACAAATATAATTTTAAAAGATAATTTTTTAATTTTTTAATTATTTTTCTTAAAAAATATCACATATAACTTATTTGACAATATGGTTGAAGGAAAATGTTTGGGTCAATCATAAATTGTCACGTTATTTACCAAATTAACGATAAAAAATACAAATAATTGAACTTGAGATTAATTAAAGTTGACATCTATACCAAATTGAAACAGAACACATAAATGAAAAAATCTTGATGACGCCACATGTTTTTCATCATGATCATTTGATCAAATTTATTATTTTGGTATAGTTAAATATTATTTATTTGATTTAAAGTTCAATTTAAGTTAGATACTTAATGTAGTTCAAACGATAAACAAGACCCAAATTGATATGGTTGGACTTAGATGTTTCATCTATGGACCAACTATGTTCAAGTTCATAAAGCCCATTAAAGAAATCTCTATAAATAGAGTAGCTCTCTTCGTTTAAAGTTCATAAATTTTTTACCCAAAAAACCTAAAGAGAATACACGATTGACAAAGAAAGAATACTCAATCGCTATCCGCGTCCATACATCAAACATACGCATTTGATCAAGAGAGAATTAGAGGATCAAACACTATAAATTTAAACATATCATACCAAATCAATGCTATAAATTTAAACATACCATACGAAATCAACACAATTTTAATTCAATTCAACGAAAAACAAATATGAATATGTATTCAACTCTTTTCTATCAGTAAACAAGATTACACATAGATATAAGAGAGATTCTAAACCTAATTATATTTGTTTTTAATTTTAAAACTAATTTATTATTTATTGATAACTTATTTGAAAACACATGTAAATATATATAATTAAACAAATTCTTCCCTTTTATTTCATGAGGAAATATAATATTATATATAGATAAAATTAAGAAAATAAGAAATAAAAAATGTAAAAATACTCCACTCTCCCCCATTTATTTAGCAAAAATACGTGTATCTTACAAAATCCACTTTCTGGTATATTAGGCAATTTGGCAAAAGTATGTAGTAGATTAGATGGGGTGTGGAAGGAGTGACACGTGGTAATAGACATTCTTCAAGATATACGACACATTAGGTGGAATGTTAAGGGAATGACGTATATGGAGTATAATGAATATCTATTTGTTGAGCAAGAAATTTTGGCCAATTAAATTTGTCACATCATCACAACAAATATTCGATAATTATATTTTATTGGATTTTGATAGTTAAATTTACTCAATCCAACCCAATTCAAGTTCAACAAGCAGATAGACCCAATCCCAATAAAGCAAATGAGCCCAAGTCCAAGTCCAAACTCAATAAGGCAAATAAGTCCAAACCTAAGCCCAACAGGCAAATTGGTCAAAGTCCAATCTCAACAAGCAAATGGGCCAAAGCCCATCTAAAGTTCACAAAATTTCTCTATAAATAGAGACCTTTGTCATTCATTTGAGGATGGTCTCTTGTTGAAGGAAGAATTGAAGCTCTGAAGTACTAAAGCTCTAAAGAATTGAAGATTCAAACTTCTATAAAGCTCTCAAGACGTGCAAGTTCTTATCAACTTCGAGATCATCATCTTCTGAAAGATTGAAGACTTGGAAGATCAAACTTTCCTTGAATTCCAGAAGACTGAAGCTCAAATAGACTTGCAACTACAACATCCTAAAGACTGAAGATCAAGAAATTCTAAGTTTTTAACTTGTATTCAAGAGAAAACATCAAATGAGTAAATACTAGAGATTGTATTCACAATATTCATCAATATAACAAAATTCAATTTCACGAAATACATTTCTTCGAAATCTCGTGTGAACAGTTTGACACGCCCAGTGGGACGATCTCTACCTTTCATCTCTTTCTCTTTTGAAGAACGTCTAAAGATATCATGACATCTCAAGGCAATACTTCCAAAGCTTCAAGTGACATCGGCAAGTAGTCAAATACTCGTGGCCGCTCAAGGGAGACTCAATCATCTGAGGAAATGTCATCCTTTGAGGCCGCAAAGAACATTTGGGAATAACTGTCCAAACTACCAAAAGGTGGAATTATAATCAAAGAAAATCCTTTGATTGACGAACAAATTTCCTCCTGTGAACGCTCGAATGAGGAGATGCCTCATCCAAATATCATGCCAGTTATAGTGACTGGCGTTGATACAAATGAAGACAGAATGGCTGAGCTGGAAAAGAAGATCAACATACTCATGAAGGTCGTTGAAGAAAAGGATAATGAGATTGCATCTCTCAAGAATCACATCGAACATCGTGATGCTGCTGAGTCAAACCATACACATACTGTCAAAAATAATGACAAAGGGAAGGCAATTATGCAGGAAAGTCATCCACAAAATTCGACTTCAATTGCATCGCTGTCTGTTCAGCAGTTACAGGAAATGATTGCAAACTCCATCAAAACTCAATACGGTGGACCTGTTCAAACTCTCTCTTTGTATTCCAAACCATATACGAAGAGGATCGACAATCTCAGAATGTCGAATGGATACCAACCACCAAAGTTTCAACAGTTTGATGGAAACGGTAACCCAAGACAACATGTTGCTCACTTCATTGAAACATGTGAAACGGCTGGTACGAGAGGAGATTTGTTGGTAAAACAGTTCGTTCGAACTCTAAAAGGAAACGCCTTCGACTGGTACATCGACCTGGAACATGAATCCATTGACAGTTAGGAGCAGCTTGAGGGAGACTTTCTCAATCGCTTCTACAGCACCCGATGTATCATCAGCATGATGGAGTTGACAAACACCAAACAACGAAAGAGGGAGCCAGTTATCGACTACATAAACCGATGGAGAGCTCTAAGCTTGGATTGTAAAGACAAGCTCACAAAAATTTTTGCAGTTGAGATGTGCACCCAAGGCATGCATTGGGAACTTCTCTATATTTTGCAGGGGATAAAACCACGCACGTTTGAAGACTCGTGCCCATGATATGAAACTAAGTATCACACGCAGAGGAGCAAAAGATTTCTTGGTTCCAAAAATGAGGAGTGACAAGAATGAAACTGATGACACTAAAATGATTGCAAATAGTGTCATAAACGAGTCTATGGTTGTTCATGCAACCCCTTTGAAATATTTCTCTAAAAGAAAAGAAACAAAAATTGAAGGAAAGCGTGATAGCGAGGAAAAGCAACGCTCAACTCTTAAAGAAAGACAGGAAAAAGTTTATCCATTTCCTGACTCTGATGTTGCAGACATGCTAGAGCAGCTTCTAGATAAGCAACTTATTCAACTGCCAGAATGCAAACGACCGAAACAAGCAGAAAAAGTAAATGATCCTAAATACTGTAAGTATCATCGGGTCATTAGTCACCCTGTTGGAAAGTGTTTCGTGTTAAAAGAGTTGATTCTAAAGTTAGCTCGTGAAAAGAAGATCGAGCTGGATATTGATGAATTAGCTGAGATGAATCATGTTGCAGTCAAGATGACTTCAAGTGTTCCACCATCAACACAAATTTATGATCAAAGGAAAAGCTTAATTCAGTTTTGGACTTTTGAACCTACAGTTGTCCAATTCCAACAAAGGATCGTGACGACAAACTCCCAAAACAAAGAAGAGCATGTTGAAGATGATGACGAAGGATGGATAGTTGTGACTCATCGAAAAGGAAGACAACCAAATTCCATTAAAAAAGAGTCGTCATTCCGTCAAAAGCATGCAAAAGGAAACATCTTCCATGAAAAGAAAGCAAAAAGAAACAAGATGTGGAAGCCTAAGTCTGTGAAGGAAAAAGACGAGGACTTCTGTCGGCCTCGACGGTCGATAACTTTGAGAGAATTCCTCCCAAGAAGCTTTCTTGATGTTCATCCCAAGGAAGTATTAGAAGTCACTGCATGTCATGTCGTCAGTATAACAGAAGTCGACAACAATTATGCATATTTTGAAGAAATCGACAATTCACATGAAATTAAGCAAAGGACTTCTGTCTTTGATCGTATCAAGCATTCAACTACTCGATCTTCAGTCTTTCGAAGATTGAGTATGGCCACGAAAGAAGAAGAAAATCAATGTTCAACATCTACTTCCACTCGAACTTCAGCTTTCAAAAGGCTAAGTATCTCCACATCAAAGAAAGATCAACCTTCAACATCTGTTTTTAATCGACTAAATATGACAAACGATCAACATGAAAAAGAGATGAAAACTTTGAAGGTAAAATCACTTCATGAAGAAAACAATGGTGAGAAGATACGCAGTTGTGTCCTATCACGCATGAAGAGGAAGTTATCTGTTGACATAAACACAGAAGGTCCCTTGATCGTGAAGCCAAAAATTATTATATTCACTAATTCTACAAATGAAGGTGAACAAATTTTTTGATGAAAATATTTGTTAAATGTTTAAAGCTCCTTATCGCAAGAACCTAAACTGCATGATGCTCCTAGTCCACAAGAGCTCAAAAGGTGAATGACAAAAAAAAAAAAAAAAAACTCAATTGAACTACGTTATGACTTCATCTTTATGTTATAAAAAAAGGGTACGTAGGCAACTTAAAGTTTACTTTGAGTTCAGTCGAACGAAAAAAAAAAGGTATTATGTTTCGCCGCGATGATGTAATCTCAATAGAAAATGAAATTCATGAGGAGTTACAACAGAAAAGAAAGGGGGCAAAGTCAAATTAGTAAGCTCTAGCTTTTCCTCAAGTGTTGTGGCTGAGAGTGGAGCATCTTCTTCTCTCACATGTTGCAGCAGTTGTCATCATCTGCATTTTCAACGTGTTGCAGCAGCTATCCTCATCTTCGTCTTCCCACGTGTTACAGTCGAGAGGATCTTCATCTTTTCACATATGTGGCAGCTGAGAGGATTCATCTCCATCTTCTTTGACGTGTTGTAGCAGCCGTCATCATCTGCATCTTCGACGTGTTACAATAGCTGTCATCATCTTCATTTTCTCTTAGGTGTTACAGTCGAGAGAATTCATATTCATTCTCACATATGCTGCAGTCGAGAGGATTCATCTTCATCTTCTTCGATGTATTGTAGCCGAGAGGATTTATCTTCATCTTCTTCGATCTGTTGCAGCAGCCGTCATCATCAGCATCTTCGACGTGTTGCAGCAACTATCATCATCTTCATTCTCACATATGTTGCAGCCGGGAGAATTTATCTTCATCTTCTTCGACGTGTTACAACAACAATGTGCGTCATGATAGAGTTGCATCGTTTATCATGTACAAACGCAAGAAGTCGCAGCAGCAGTAGGCGCCATGATAGAGTTGGATCGTCTATCATGTATAAATCCAAAAAGTCGAAGAAGCAATAGGCGTCATGATAGAGTTGCATCGTCTATCATGTACAAACCGAAGATGTCACAGCAGCAATGGGCGCTATGATAGAGTTGCATCGTCTATCATGTACAAACCCAAGAAGTCGCAGCAGCAGTGGACGCCATGATAGAGTTGCATCGTCTATCATGTACAAACCCAAGAAGTCACAGCAGCAATGGACGCCATGATAGAGTTGCATCGTCTATCATGTACAAACCCAAAAAGTCGAAGAAGTAGTGGGCGCCATGATAGAGTTGCATCGTCTATCGTGTACAAACCCAAGAAGTCACAGCAGCAATGAGCGCGATGATAGAGTTGCATCGTCTATCATGTACAAACCCAAGAAGCAGAAGCCGAAGAAATAGTGGGCGCCAAGATAGAGTTGCATCGTCTATCATGTACAAACCCAAGAGGTCATAGCAGCAATGGGCGCCATGATAGAGTTGCATCGTTTATCATGTACAAACCCAAAAAGTCGCAGCAGCAGTGGGCGCCATGATAGAGTTGCATCGTCTATCATGTACAAACCCAAGAAGCAGAAGCCGAAGAAATAGTGGGCGCCATGATAGAGTTGCATCGTCTATCATGTACAAACCCAAGAAGTCACAGCAACAATGGGCGCCATGATAGAGTTGCATCGTCTATCATGTACAAATCCAAGAAGTCGCAGCAACAGTGGGCGCCATTATAGAGTTGCATCGTCTATCATGTACAAACCCAATATGTGCAATGAGCGCCATGATAAAGTTGCATCGTCTATCATGTACAAACCCAAAAAGTCGCAACAGCAGTGGGCGCCATGATAGAGTTGCATTGTCTATCATGTACAAACCCAAGAAGCAGAACCCGAAGAAACAGTAGACGCCATGATAGAGTTGTATAGACGCCATGATAGAGTTGCATCGTCTATCATGTACAAACCCATGAAGCCAAGATACTTGCATAGAGCCTTCAAGGAATGACTGAAAAAAAATGGCCAAAGTGAAAGTCAGTTAAAAAAAAGGGAAAAAGAAAATGAAAAAAGAAAAGAAAATACATATGAAAAAATATATATATAAAAAATAGTAAAGTGAAAATAACTTGAATTAAAAAAAAAAAAATCTTCTTTTCTTTGAGTTGCTACCATTCATAAAAAAGAAAATTCGAAAAACTTTTGAAAGCCAAAAAGTGATGATGAAGAAGGGAATGATTTTTGCTCTCAACTTTGTTATCTATTTATAGGGTAAGAAATGCATCCATCACCAACTTCTCCTTCTACTTCTCAACAAACCAACAAATCTTAGGAGTTGAGATTGAGCTAGGAGTTGGGATTGAATCCTAATATTTTTCTTTTTATATATATATATTGATAGAACTAATTCATGCACAGCGGAAAAAGAATCGAATTTCTACCCTAATTGCCACAATTAACATCTAACCATAAACTAATCAAATTAGGGTTTTAAGAAGTATTACCTTTGAAGCTTTCAAAAGGTTTGATGTCTTCTTACCAATTCTACCCGAGACCACCACTAGTACTCAACTGCTATCCTCTAGACAAAGAACCGGGTTGTGGGACCCAATTTTGGTGTAGAAAGTAATGGAGATAAAATGAGATTGGAAGCTTTCTTTTTTCTTTTGTTGAGATTATGAAAATGATAAAAGAGGCAAAAGTCCTTCAACATTTGAAAACATCTCTATTTATAGCCTAATTACATGCAAAAATGCATGCAATTCAATTGCCAAATCTCAACACCTAATATTCCACTAACAATTAGTGGAACTTAGTGGGCTAGGTGTCTATATCTCATATAGCCACATATCCCACTAAGAGTTAGTGGGATTATCCAACAAAATGTTGGATTTTCCCACTAACTTAGTCCAAGGGTAAAATGGTCATTAGATTTTTCTAGTCAAAAGTCAAACTTTGACTTTTCTAAGTCAAAAGTCAATATTTTGACTTTTTACCATTTTGTCCGTCTTGACTAATTCCAACCTCCCGAGCATGAATCCGCATTCATTTTTCCAAAATTCAAATCACATTTGAATATAAGGCCGGTCAAAGTTTGACTTTTCAAAGTCAAAAGTCAACATTTTGACTTTTTACTATTTTTGACCAATTCCGAGCTTCTTAGTATGAATCCGCATTCATACTTATAGTATGTAAAACATAAAGCTCTATTTCTAATTAGAAGACCGACGATTATATCACTGTATATGTCGGTTTTCCTTTCTTCTCCCTATTCGAACAATTCGACTTATTTCATCACACTGTTCTAAGTTTAATCCATATGAGCTAGCAGAGGAACCTAATGGACCTATAGATCATGGGCTCCAACGATTCAAGATTAACTAGCTAAACTCTTTTAAACCGAGTTAATCAACATTCGTTAACTAACGGGTCATTCCACTAAAGTCCCGTAGTTGCACTCCCCTCACTATAGATATATTTGTGTCCATTTGATAAAACCATAATCAGTAAGTTAATCCTTCACAGGTTGCTCGTAACCTTGGCTGGGTCAAAATACCGTTTTACCCCCAAGATTACATCTTGCTCCTTAAGTCCCACTAATCCACTATTGAACAATTGGTTTAAGGTTCAACCTATAAACTTAATCCCTCTCGGGCCAATGAGAGGGTGGGGCCCCTTGTTCAAGACTTGGATTCAGTGCTTAAGAGAGCAACCTATCTACTAACCCTAAAGCGGGTAGGAGTGAATTCCATCTTGTACCCTATGTTCCCAGCTATCCACCCGATCTTACCCCTGAAATGGGAGGCTTATTGGGCCAACGCTGATGAGCTGCCCTCACCTATGCAGATCTAAGGATAATCTCGTATGAACAGGAGTTCATAGTTAACTCAGGATTAAGACTAAGTTACCTAGGTCATCAATAATTGAGATAGTCAGTTTTAAACAGTAAACGGTGTTATAACGTAAAAATGACTAATTCATGGTTCAGTCTTATGTAAACATTTTACATAGGATGCCCCCACTTTCATGTCTCTACATGAACGATTAGGATCACATCGTTTGTACTACAAAGTGGGCCGCATCCATAGTCTCTCAAAATAAGGCGCCCAACCTTTATTTCATATACTATAGACTATTTAGGCTATATACTCGAACTTGATCCACGTTTATGTTTACACATAAAGTTCAAGTTTATTCAAAAAATAGCCTTGGAACTTTGATTTATTGGATTTAAGATTATAATATTTAATTTCTCAATAACAACTTTATTGAATAGAATATGATTTACAAACTACGAGTTTTAGGACAAAAAATTCCAACAAACTCCCACTTGGACTAAAATTCCTAGTGGTATGAGAGATGTGGTGTGAGAGAATATATATGAAACTAGGGCACATGGCCAATAAGTCTCCCACTTGTCCTAGTTTACAAACATCGTACACCTAAACTGTGTAGGTGACCCTCAAACACTTTAGCCGTGAGGGCTTTTGTAAAATGATCAGCTTCCATTGTGGAATCAGCTATACAAGTTTGCTTTATGCTTCTCCAAACTACTGCTCCTCCATTTAGAGTAAATACTGATCTGATGTAGACTTTCTAACATCTTTATCAGTTTGGAAATCTGAATCAGTGTATCCAGTAAGGATCAGATCCTTTGTACGATACATGAGCATGTAGAATGTTTTTAACGGCTGTCCAGTGATCACGTCCATGATTGGATTGATACCTACTGACCATCCCTACTGAGTAGCAAATGTCAGGTCTAGTACATAACATTGCATACATTAAACTTCCAACAGCGGAAGCATAGGGAATATTTCTCATATCCTCAACTTCTTGAGGTGTCTTAGGACATTGTTCCTTTGACAAATGAATTCCATATCTGTACGGCAGCAGACCCTTTTTGGAATTCTGCATTTTATATCTAGACAACATTTTGTCTATGTAAGATGCTTGAGACATGGCTAGTGTTTTGTTCTTACGGTTTCGAACAATTTGGATTCCGAGAACGTATTGTGCATCTCCCAGATCTTTCATTTGAAATTGCATAGCTAGCCATTTCTTGATATCAGGAAGATATCCTAGTCATTTCCAATAAGTAGAATATCATCTACATATAAGACTAAAAAATGCTATAATGGAATTGACGACCTTTTGTAAACACAAGGCTCGTCAACATTTTGTTCAAAGCCATAAGATTTTGATCGCAATATCAAATCTTATATTCCAGGATCTAGAAGCTTGTTTTAATCCATAAATGGATTTTTTAAGCTTACAAACCTTTTGTTCTTGATCTTGTTTTATAAACCCCTCTGGTTGAGACATATAGATACTCTCTTCAAGATTACCGTTCAAAAAAGCTGTCTTGACATCCATCTGCCAAATTTCATAATCATAAAAAGTGGCGATGGATAAGAGTATTCTAATTGACTTTAACATGGCAACGGGAGAGAAAGTTTCCTCTAGTCTACTCCCTCTCTCTAGGTATAACCCTTTGCCACAAGTCGAGCCTTAAAAGTCTGTACTTTACCGGCATGGTCTCGTTTTCTCTTGTAGATCCATTTACAACCAATAGGTTTTACGTCATTTGGTTGATCTACTAGAGTCTAGAAAGAATTAAAGTACATAGACTCCATTTCGAGGTCCATGGCTTTGATCCATTGGTCACGATCTACATCTTTCATTGCCTGTTTATAGGTTAATGGATCCTCTATGCCATCGTCAGGTATGACGACTTGAGTTTCAATTAAACCCAAATAGCGATCAGGCTGATGAACAACCCTCCCACTACGTCGAGGCTCTCTCAACTGTTGAGAAGGATGTGATTGACCAGATTTCCTAGTCTTATCAACTACTTTAGTGGATGAACTAGGTTTTATCTATAGCACTTTTGGAAATTTCTTTAAATACTAGTTTACTACGAGGTTGATGATCCCTGATGTGGTCTTCCTCTAAGAATGTGGCATTTGTTGACACAAATATTTTATTTTCTTGAGGATCATAAAACAAACCACCTCTTGATTCTTTTGGATAACCTATAAAAAAGCATAATTTTGAACGATGTTCCAATTTCTTTGGATTTTGTACCAACACATGTGCTGGACAACCCCAAATTTTAAAATGACGTAAACTGCCTTTACGCCCTTTCCATAGCTCATAAGGTGTTTCTGAAACACTTTTAGAGGGAACATTATTCAAAATATAAGCAGCTGTTTCTAAAGCATATCCCAAAAAGAATCTGACATCTGAGAAAAACTCATCATAGAGCGAACCATGTCTAACAAGGTCCAGTTTCTTCTTTCTGATACACCGTTCTGTTGAGGTGTACTAGGTGCAGAGAGTTGTGACTGGATTCCATTTTCTATTAAATAGTCTCGGAATCGTAAGTCCATATACTCTCCACCTCGATCTGATCGAAGTATTTTTATTGTTTTACCTAATTCGTTTTCTACTTCAGCCTTATATTCTTTGAACTTTTCAAGACTATTAGACTTATGATGTATTAGGTAAATATGACCATACCTTGAATAATCATCAATGAAGCTAATGAAATATTCATATCCACCTCGAGTTTTGACATTCATTGGTCCACAAAGGTCCGAATGTACGAGCTCTAAGGGTCCTTTGGCTCTTAGACCTTTTCCAGTAAAAGATCTCTTGGTCATTTTTCCTTCAAGACAAGATTCACAAGGAGGTAAAGAGTTATCTTCTAACGGACTTAGAAGCCCACTTTTAACCAATCTCCCAATCCTATTGAGATTTATGTGACCAAGTCTTAAGTGCCATAAATAGGCATTAGAAGAAACTTTTTGTCTTTTATTCTGAGTTTTCAGCTGTTCTGAATATTTCAGTATTTAAGACAAAATTTGCTCTAGTTGGTCTTAACTTATATAAGTTGTCTTCAAGTATAGCAGAACAAACTAGAATACCTTTATAGAAAACGAACGCTTCATTAATTTCAAAAGATATTCTATACATTTGTTCCAAAATACAAGAGATAGATATTAAATTTCTTTTCATTTGAGGTACATATAAGACATTCTTAAGTATGACATATCTATCTCTAAAAAACAACTTTAAATCTCCCACTGCTGAAGTTGAGACCATCTCTCCTGTTCCAACCTTGAGAGTGATCTCGCCTTCTGAAAGCTTTTTCAAGAACTATTTTCCTGAAATGAGAAGCAAATATGGTTTAGTGGCTCCTGAATCTAGTATCCAGGTACAATTTTCATATTCCACTAAACATGTTTCTACAACTAGTAAATCATATTTACCTTGTGTTTCCTTCTCTGCCTTTTTTTCTGCAAGGTATTTTGGGCAGTTTCTTAACCAGTGCCCGTTTTGGCCACAATGGTAACACTTACCTTTTTCTGCACCTTTCTTACCCTTGTTCTGTTTGGGAGTCTTTCCCTTTCCCTTCTTTTTTATTTGAGCATTAGGTTTTGAGGGTCCAGCTTTGGTTTTAGAGGACGATCCTCTTATAAATTTTCTTTTTGTGGTAGCAACATTTGCTTCCACTTGTTTTCCTTTACCCACAGTAAGGTTTTGGAATCGCTGGAGTTCATTCAGAAGGGTTGTCAAGTTAAATTCTATCTTGTTCAAAGACGCATTCGTTTGGAATGGAATGAAGCTCTTCGGAAGAGACTCTAAGATAAAACTAACTTGATTAACCTCTTCGATGGGACCACCATTCACTTCAGCGATGTTGAAGTGCATCATCATGTCCAGAACATGTTCTCTAACAGAGGTCCCTTCCTTCATACGCTTAGTGTAAATGTATTTGACTGCCTCGTGTCTTAAGGACAATTCTGGTTGCCCAAACATTCCCCTTAATGAATTCATAATCTCTTTAGCCGTGGCTAAGGATTCATGTTTCTTTGCCAATACATCAGACATGCTGGCAAGAATGTAGACACGGGCTTTTTCATTAGCTTTTATCCATCGATCATATGCATCCCGACTAGTTCGGTTATCATTAGAGGCAGGGTTTTGAGGACATTCCTCAGTTAAGACAAATCTTAAATCACCAACCACTAGTATTGTGTTAAGATTTGATTTCCAAGCCGCATAATTATCGCCATTAAGTTTTTCGGAAGCTAAAAGTCGAACTATTGAGCTATTCATGCTGAAAAACAAACATATTCTTTTTAGGAAAAAAACTATAATCATAAAAAATATCCAATCTAATTTAGCAATTACTAATAATGTACCCTTTCATTATTTGTATTTTGCAACAATATTTCAAAGGTTTAGAACAACCTTCTCCGAAGGGTAGTTGATTATTCCTCCTTTGAACCAAGACAATCTTGACTAGATGCTATCTCAAGAATAACTCTTTATTCTTTATAGCACTTAGTTATCGCTACTTTAGTCAAGAATATACTAACAACTTAGTAATTCTTGTAAGTGTTACCCACCATTTTCAGATTTTATAGATTAGAATCATTTATGAAAACTAATCTAAGAAATCCTATCCAGTTTTGGAGTTCGCGGTGTTCCGAATCCTATAATACAACCCTCCGAAGGGAACGTCGCTCCAGGGCAGACAAGCAGGCATATTATAGAAATCTCACGGTGCGACCTAATGGAAGAGACCGTGGGATGTGCTGCCACAAATCCCTCACCCACTTACTATGAACTACTTCCCCTATTCACCTTGATTTTGATCCATGCAAACACTCTCCGAAGGGAGGCCGCTCCTATGCACGGCACAAAGCCCTGCATGGACCTCACGGTGTGAACTCTTAGGGACACTAGAGCTAAAATACATTATTTTTCTCTAGTTGAAGTGTTCTAAAAGAAAAAAATAGGGTAATCCAAACTTCAAGATTTATATTTAGGCTAACTTAAACAAATCTTAAGTCTAGATAAAACATCCAAGTATAACCATTATACAGGATTTTAACCTATGATGTCTAGGTGAAAAACCATTTTTATTACCTCACACCTCTCACGAATGCTCATAAAACTAGGTTAACTAGGCTCAAGAACTGATTACGATCTCCAGGTAGGAGGTGTTCCGTAAACCGTCAACTTAAGAACCTCCAACCTTAGTCATCTTATCTGACTTGTTGACAAGATTGAACCAGGTGAGCCTTTTGTAACCAGTTTTACAAGATATCGACCTATTTCTATGAAAAATGGAAGATATGTTTAACCTAAGTGAGCATGCATTTAATCTTTGTTATTGATTTTAAAAGTCTAATTTATTTTATAACACTTATAAAAACTTTTAAACTTAATCAATCATTTTATCAATATATAATAAAAACAATCAATTAATATGGATTTTAATTTATTTAACTTTAATTAAATCATATTTAATTAAATTAAATCAAACAATAATTAATTAATTTGATTAAATCATATTTAATCAAGAATAACTTAATTAATTAAATAATTAATTAATCATATTAATTAATTTCCATATTAATCAATTAACATGCATACAATACAATATAACCTTTATATCATACATTTTAATGCATGAACATGTTAACCTATGGTGGGATTTTAAATCTATATGACATTCAAAATGCACATACAAATTTAAAGTAATTTAATCATACATCACATGCATAAATAAAAAAAACACCCTAAAATGGACTGATTTTTGGCTCCTAAATTAAGCTAAGTGCTAAATTATTACATAATTAATTTGGTGTAGTACAGAACCACTCCCAAAAATTTCGAACCGGCTAAAAAACCAACCGAAACCGCTTGAACCGGCCCAAAAACCAAATTTATTGGCTTGAACCGGCCCAGGCGCACACGGGTCGTGCGAAGGCAGGCGCGCGGGCGAAGGCGGGCGCGCGGCGATGGCGGGCGCGCGGGCGCATGCGGGCGCGCGGGCGCATGCGGGCGCGCGGCACATGCGGGCGCGCGGGCGCATGCAGGCGCGCGGGCGCAGGAGGGCGCGCGGGCGCAGGAGGGCGCGCGGGCGCGCGGGGCGCGTGCGGACGCAGGAGCGCAGGAGGGCGCGCGGGCGCAGGAGGGCGCGCGGGCATGCGGGCGCGTGCGGGTCGCGAAGCGGGTCAAAACCGGGTTTTCGGGTCTGTGACCTTCTTTTCTTCATTTTTTTCAATTCTCTCACCCGGTTGAACCAATTACAGCCTAGCTTCAACTCTAATGACTTTTTTTATTTTTTTAAAAAATTACAAACACTTTGCAACAATAAAAATAAGCCATTAACAAGGCTAATTACAATAATTAGAACAAAAACACTTAATCTAGAGCCAAAATCATAATATATCCATTTTAGTTCAAACCAAAATTTATCTAATAAATATGAACCCACCACATGCAATTGGGTAAAAATGAAGCATGCTCTGATACCACATGATAGAACTAAGTCATGCACAGCGGAAAAAGAATCGAATTTCTACCCTAATTGCCACAATTAACATGTAACCATAAACTAATCAAATTAGGGTTTTAAGAAGTATTACCTTTGAAGCTTTCAAAAGGTTTGATGTCTTCTTACCAATTCTACCCGAGACCACCACTAGTACTCAACTGCTATCCTCTAGACAAAGAACCGGGTTGTGGGACCCAATTTTGGTGTAGAAAGTAATGGAGATAAAATGAGATTGGAAGCTTTCTTTTTTCTTTTGTTGAGATTATGAAAATGATAAAAGAGGCAAAAGTCCTTCAACATTTGAAAACATCTCTATTTATAGCCTAATTACATGCAAAAATGCATGCAATTCAATTGCCAAATCTCAACACCTAATATTCCACTAACAATTAGTGGAACTTAGTGGGCTAGGTGTCTATATCTCATATAGCCACATATCCCACTAAGAGTTAGTGGGATTATCCAACAAAATGTTGGATTTTCCCACTAACTTAGTCCAAGGGTAAAATGGTCATTAGATTTTTCTAGTCAAAAGTCAAACTTTGACTTTTCTAAGTCAAAAGTCAATATTTTGACTTTTTACCATTTTGTCCGTCTTGACTAATTCCAACCTCCCGAGCATGAATCCGCATTCATTTTTCCAAAATTCAAATCACATTTGAATATAAGGCCGGTCAAAGTTTGACTTTTCAAAGTCAAAAGTCAACATTTTGACTTTTTACTATTTTTGACCAATTCGAGCTTCTTAGTATGAATCCGCATTCATACTTATAGTATGTAAAACATAAAGCTCTATTTCTAATTAGAAGACCGACGACTATATCACTATATTTGTCGTTTCCCTTTCTTCTCCCAATTCAAACAATTCGACTTATTTCATCACACTGTTCTAAGTTTAATCCATATGAGCTAGCAGAGGAACCTAATGGACCTATAGATCATGGGCTCCAACGATTCAAGATTAACTAGCTAAACTCTTTTAAACCGAGTTAATCAACATTCGTTAACTAACGGGTCATTCCACTAAAGTCCCGTAGTTGCACTCCCCTCACTATAGATATATTTGTGTCCATTTGATAAAACCATAATCAGTAAGTTAATCCTTCACAGGTTGCTCGTAACCTTGGCTGGGTCAAAATACCGTTTTACCCCCAAGATTACATCTTGCTCCTTAAGTCCCACTAATCCACTATTGAACAATTGGTTTAAGGTTCAACCTATAAACTTAATCCCTCTCGGGCCAATGAGAGGGTGGGGCCCCTTGTTCAAGACTTGGATTCAGTGCTTAAGAGAGCAACCTATCTACTAACCCTAAAGCGGGTAGGAGTGAATTCCATCTTGTACCCTATGTTCCCAGCTATCCACGCGATCTTACCCCTGAAATGGGAGGCTTATTGGGCCAACGCTGATGAGCTGCCCTCACCTATGCAGATCTAAGGATAATCTCGTATGAACAGGAGTTCATAGTTAACTCAGGATTAAGACTAAGTTACCTAGGTCATCAATAATTGAGATAGTCAGTTTTAAACAGTAAACGGTGTTTATAACGTAAAAATGACTATTTCATGGTTCAGTCTTATGTAAACATTTTACATAGGATGCCCCCACTTTCATGTCTCTACATGAACGATTAGGATCACCTCGTTTGTACTACAAAGTGGGCCGCATCCATAGTTTCTCTAAATAAGGCGCCCAACCTTTATTTCATATACTATAGACTATTTAGGCTATATACTCGAACTTGATCCACGTTTATGTTTACACATAAAGTTCAAGTTTATTCAAAAAATAGCCTTGGAACTTTGATTTATTGGATTTAAGATTATAATATTTAATTTCTCAATAACAACTTTATTGAATAGAATATGATTTACAAACTACGAGTTTTAGGACAAAAAATTCCAACATATATATATATATATTATATATATATATATATAATAACAAATTATTTAAATAAATAAAATATTTCTTTTAAATAAAATTCTCCTAACTAAATACATAATTGAAGAAAAAAAATATTTACTTTCTCCAAATAATTTTGCTTTTTATTCTATTTGAAAATTTTCAACTTTATTCCAAAGCATATATTTATTTCAATTTCAAATAAAAAAAATTTAAATTTAAATTCGGGAGCAATTTATCTTTCAGTAGTACAAGTTTTGCTACAAATTTAAATTAAAAGATTGTGCAAAAAAAAAAAATCAAAACTTTGGACTTAAATTGATGAGTTGGCAATATTCCAATTTTCTCAATTTCAAGCCACAATTATCTCATTAAATTGATTGGTAAAAAAAAAAAAATCTCTTGGTCATATCCCAAATGATTTCTACATATATATATATATAGTAAATTAAAAAAATTGTGAATTGAATTCAAAATTCACCAAAACTTCATATAGTATTTTAACCAGACTTATGCATAGTGTGATTAATTTGTCATATTAATTGAAATCATAGTCAAGAACAAATCACTTAGTATTTTTTGTTTCAGCTTATCGTTTTCGAGACTCGTCCATCCATACACGTGCACTAATCTCGAAAGGGGGCATTTGTTGAGAAAGAAATTTCGGTCAATTAAATTTTGCCACATCATCACAACAAATATTAGACAATTATATTTTATTGGATTTTGATAGTTAAATTTACTCAATCCAATCCAATTCAAGCTCAACAAACAGATGGACCCAAACCCAATAAAGCAAATGAGCCCAAGTCCAAGTCCAAACTCAAGGCAAATAAGTTCAAGCCTAAGCCCAACAGGCAAATTGGTCAAAGTCCAAGCTCAACAAGCAAATGGGCTAAAGCCCACCTAAAGTTCACAAAATTTCTCTATAAATAGAGACCTTTGTCATTCATTTGAAGCTCTGAAGTATTGAAACTCTAAAGAATTGAAGATTCAAACTTCTATAAAGCTCTCGTGCAAGTTCTCATCAACTTCGAGATCATAATCTTCTGAAAGATTGAAGACTTGGAAGATCAAGCTTTCCTTGAATTCCAGAAGACTGAAGCTCAAATAGACTTGCAACTACAACATCCTAAAAATCGAAGATCAAGGAATTCTAAGTTTTTAACTTGTATTCTCCTAAAAATCGAAGATCAAGGAATTCTAAGTTTTTAACTTGTATTCGAGAGAAAGCATCAAAGGAGTAAATACTAGAGATTGTATTCACAATATTCATCAATATAACAAAGTTCAATTTCACGAAATACATTTCTTCGAAATCTCGTGTGAACACTATTTAACAATATTTATAATATTTTCATGTACATTTATGTTATTTTAAGTTACATTTTACTATTATTTTAAGTTACATTTTACTATTATTTTGGACCTTTTATTTGAAATTAATTTTATGGTTAATATTTAGGAAAAGGTAAAAAATGTAAACTATGTAAATTTTAAAAGAATAAAATATTAAGGCAATTGCAAGATTGTAAAAAGCATTTGAAAAAATTAAGTTATGGCTCAAACGTTTTTTTCCTTCCTGCAAACATTTGAATCGGTCCGTCGAAGATGACCTAAACTTAAGCTTAATGGAGAAATAAGCTAACGACCATTTGAAACCCTAACGACTCTCATACCATGTAATTCATAATACAAAAAAAGTATATTTCTTATTCATACTAAGTTAGAGTAAAGTTACATGTTTATAGAGAACAAATAAACTCAATACAATATGTACAATTACAATAAAAGACAGATTATAAATATATATCATAACAATAATAACATTTAATTACCTTCTAATTATCATTTGATTAGCTTCTATTATTCGACATATCTAGTTTTTATTTGATATTGATTGTTATTTAATTGTTATTGTATATTTATTTGTTATCTTATGGTTATTTAATTATTGTTTAATTAGTATAACTCATATTTGTAACTAATGCCAAATCACCAATTCTGAAGGCTTCACTTGAAAAATTGGCCTTTGTTGAGTACCAAACCTTCATGTTTTCTAAGTAGAAAATATATCAAAAGGATTTACCTTGGCTGAATTTTAGTATAATAGATAGTAATTTCAAAATTTCGCCTATCAACTATCAAATTTTGGTTGTCGTCCAAGTTGCACTGCTGCTATTAGGGTTTCAAAATTTCGCCTATCAACTATCAAATTTTGGCTGTCGTGCAACTATCACATTCTCAATCAAACCCATATTTTCAGGTTATATGGGTTGGCAACCCGAATAACTCAAATTTAGTTTCCAACTCAACCAGTAAAATATGGTTGGATTGAGTTGTCGGGTTGTGTTGTTTTTTTTTTTTTTTTTTTCTACTTTCTAATGAAAGCGGAGGTGGACGAGGAGATTGTGAGGGAGAAGACCAAAGACTGAGGTGAGATGGAAGTGAAGAATCGAACACAATGAAGACGGGTGAATGGGATGTGAGTAGATGAAAATTGAAGAGGGAGGAAACCTAATTTTTAGATTTTATTTTATTAAATAAATAATATATATAAAAATATATATTTTATATATATTATATTAATTTGGGTTGGGTTGGGTTGACCCGAATTTTTCAACCTTATAATATGGGTTGCGTATTTCAGATTATTTGGGTTCAACCCATATTCTTACCACCCCAGGGACCTCACCAAATTATAGGGACTAAAAAATATCCATGAATTTTTCTCTAAAAATGCAAAAATTTGCTCTCTCTAGGTAGGTGAGCAACTTCTAAATTTTCACTTTTTAGATTTCTCACCATTAAGCCCTAAAGGAGAAAGATTAAAATAATTTTAAAATTGCCATTTAAGTGCAATTTACTTTATTGCCCCCTCAAACTTAAAATTCTTTTCAATATTCTTAAATAATTTTGCTATAGACGCAGATTAAAAAAAAATATGTAGTCATGCTTGTAAATATAACAAGTATATTTTGTTATGGGTCAACTAAAAGAATAGCCATCGTAAAGTTGTCATTTTGAAAAATAGCAAAATCGCTTTTTTTTTAAAAAAAGAAAATAGCAAAATGAAAAAAAAAAATTACAATAAATAAAAATTTGCAAAAACTCAAAATACTCCTTTACACACGTAAAGTATAAGCTACTTTCTTATAGCTAAAATACAATAAATATACTCTAATAAATCTTGAATACATACTTGTCCAATCAAAGTCAGAACTCTTCATTTTCATTTTTTAAACGCGTTGCAACGATCTTCATTCTTCATTTTTCATCTTTGTTTTTCATTTCTCATATTCCATTTTGAAAATCTTCCTTCGTCTCTATTTTCCATTTTTCTTTTTTGATATCATCTTCTTCGAACGGACAAACCCTAATCTTTTCACGTTGAAGCAGGAAAATCTCAATCTCCACCCTCTTTCATTTGAAGTTTCAATTTCATCTTCAACTTCATCATGAATTTTCAAGAATAAGAATAAAAACATTTGAAACACACAACCACTATCTTCATTTTTCATTTTTCATCTTCCATCTTTAATTTTCAAGTCTACAACTTGCAATCTCAAATCCTTGGGGTGGAAGAACAAAAACCTTCACTCAGAATAAAAAGATACAAAAATTATCTTCCTTGTCTCTTAGAAAAATCTAATTAATGTTATTAAGTCAAATGAACATGTTTTGGTTTAAAAGTCTTTCCAAACACAATTAATGTAATTGTTCATTTTTTAATTTTAATTCATTTACACCATTGTATGAATTAACGATATTGAACTAATTATATATATATAATAGTATATTTTTAGAATAAGTTAGTTAGAATTTAATAAGAAACATGAGAAAACAAACAAATAAGTGAGTTTTCACTCCAACAAAAAATATAATAAAATTTTAATTCAAAATAATAATTTCTTTATTTTTTTTATTCAATCAAGGAATGTTATTTTGATATTAAAACGTTATTTTGAAATAAAATCAAAATTTGAAATTCTCCTAAATTCAAAATAATAATGGAGTTATTTTGAAATTACTTTTTAAAATAAATAGCTGAGACTCTCCCATTCGAAAATTAATAATTTGATTTTTTTTAAAATTAAATAAATAGCTGAGACTCTCCAATTTCAAAATAATAATTTGGTTATCTTGTTATTCAAGCCGTTAATGTTATTTTGAGATAAGATAGAAAATAAGTTGAGATTTTTTAATTTTGAAATTCAATTAAGGTTATTTTGATACCATCGTTGAGATTTTCAAATTCTGAAGAATAATAATTTTGTTATTTTGAAATTCAACTTAGTTATTTTGAAATTCAAATTTAAATTATTTATTTTGAAATTAGTGAGATTAAATAAAGTTATTAAAATGTTGAATCAATAAGTTGAGTTCGAGATCTTAAGAAAAAAGTTATGATATAGATTGTTATATCTTTTCTAGGTCACAAATAATTAAAGACTGATAAATGATAAATTATTAACAGTTAGAAAGGTGAATATTTTGGTATTTTATAAAATACCATGGACGTGCCAAAGAAAATTGTTATTTACTAAAATTCAAAAGAAAAAAAATACTCTTACCATTTTTCAAAATAACCCTCAACTTGTACATCTCTTATTAAAGGATTCCTTTATGTAATTTTTCTAAAATATTTGGAATTGCTTTAATATTTTTTATTGAAAGGAGTAAAACCCAAAATTAATAGCTATCAAATCTATAAATTCTCATCGAACATAACATAGTTTGGTTTCATGTTAAAATCTCAAGTTACATCATAATTAAAGTTAGTTGTAATTTATTTTTACTCACCACCATTTAAAATGACTGATGAAACTATCACACTTCCTTTTATCTCTTTAATTACTTTTAAATTTCATGTTTAATATTTTAACAAAAACATATATTTGTTCAGCTTTTATATTTTACTCTATAAAATTACATTTAGAATATTTTTAACTACATCAAACATATTTTATAAATTAACTAAATAAAAAATATATATCTTACAAAAATTGGAGCGAATAACATTTTAATAATATGATATAGTAAATATAATACATTGTATTAGAATTTTATAAAAATAGCAAAATTTTCACATTTTAAATTATTCTACATCTTAAACTTGTTATTATTTCCAAACTATCCTTTAATAACTTCTGCCATTTTTAATGTCCTAATCATCCCTTATTTCTTCTCTCACTTTTTAAGGGCCTAATAATCCTTTCTTATACGAAAAAATGATTTGTTCTTTCTGTCTTATATTGATTTAAGAATATCAACAGTACATTAATTACAATATGAAATATAATAGTTGTTGACAGGAGTAATTTAACTTCGTTTGATATTTTTTTCTTTTTTTAATGTGTATTTTGAATTGAATTTGATTTCAAATGATTTTTTTTTACGTTGGTGTTGTTTTAGTTTTACTTTGTATTAGTTTTGTATATCAATATTGTGATGTACTTATATTATATTTATTAGTTGGTTGTATACTTATTACGTAATTTTCATTTTTATTAAGTATATGAATGATATAAGTTTTGTGTATCATGCATTATCAAGTATATCAATATATATTATTAACGTATATCAACATATCAGTAAAGTGAATCATTATCAAGTATATCGATCAAGTTTACAAGTGTATATCAATAGTCACTACTGCATATTTGGTCTTTCTTAATGCAGATAAATTTTGATTTCTTGATGGTCATGGCAAAAAACCATCCAGAAAAAGAATTTTTTTGATATAATGTTTATTTTGATGGTTATGTATATCAAGAAAAGTTTCCTTATTTTAATGAAAAAATACGAAAAAACGTAAAAAAAAATGTGAATTCTTAATTTCCTTGGTGGGAAAAGTTTCCTTAGTTTTATTCATGGTCCACAAACATAAAAAAAAAAAAAAAATTATTTCTCGATGAACAATAAACATCAAAGATAATATATTAATTGACTGACAAAGTCCATAAAGTTAGTTAGGTTTTGTTGATGAGCGAGGCCTAAGGGATGGATTTTCTTGATTTGCAATGACCATCATCGAAAAAAATTAATATATTTGTTTTGGATTTTTTTGATGTGTTTAGAATTTTCTTGATGGGCCTAGGGTTTCTTGATGGACAAAGACAAAAAAAAAATCATGGACAAGGTTCATAAAAAAAGGATATCTTGATCTCATCAAGAATGTTTTTTTTATAATTTTGGATTTAGGATAAGATCATGGGAAGACACATCAAGAAAAAACTATTTTTCACGAAGCACGAAACTTGAACCCTCATTAACGGGCTCAAAAAACATGATATTCATCAATAATATTCTTAAAATCTTTACTATTTTTTTCAATCATTACTTTTTATTCCTCATACGATATTACTTTTTTAAAAGTTAACTGTTGTAATTATAATTAGATTGAAATAAGCGACTTTATCAAAATTAGATTAGTTATTGTGTTCAACTTTAATGTGTTGAATTGAAAGTTTATAATTTATGGTTTTTAAAATTTGTAAAAGCGGTAGAACTTGGCTAACATGAAAAAAATATTGTAATTTAAAATTTTATTGAATAAAAATTTTACACAAATGAAAAAAAAATTAATACAATTTTTTTGTCATATTGGGTTTGAGATACAACATAAAAAAAATTTATAGAAATGAACAAAAAAAAAACAATACAATTATTTTTTTGTCATAATCCTTCCCCAAATAAAGATTATAATAATTCCCTCACATTTCTTCTACTTAATCTTTCTCCCAAACAAGGATTATAATAATATTTTCCTCAATTTAATCCTCCATTTTCCATATTCTTTTCCCCTTTATCGTTTCCTTCCCCCAAATGGCCCCTAACAGTTGTTGTTTGACAATTAATTTTATGTACGATGTTAGCATCAATTCAATTCAAACACGATGATATACTTTAAATACATTATGATACATAAAAATGCTTGAAAATACAGCTAAACATTATTCTTAAAAAACAAAAAGTAAACAATAAATTTAACGACCACTTTCCACGATGTGATGCTTGTTCCTTTTCCTTCTCTTTTGCTTTCAAATCTTTTTAGGAACTGTTTTAACGGTTATTTTAGGTAATATCGTTTTTTTTTTTTTGTGAAAAAATTGAAAATTTTATATTAGTTCAATTATGCTTATTTCAACCATTGTTGTATTAACCTATAGATTATATTTTTAGAAGTTTTCAATATATAAAGAGTAAGACATAAGTTTTTTTTTTTTTCATTTTTGGGGAAATTACATCAAATGGCCAAAACATTTAGAAAAAACAGCTCATGATACTAATTTTTTGCATATTGTGAATATGACAAAATTAGTGATATCAAACGGCTATCAGATGATAATCATAAGTTATCAGAGGGCTATCAGATAGTAATCATAGAACTATCAGATGATCATCACTTTTAAATTTTATATTTTTGCAAATTTAGAAAATCCTGTAATATATACTCTATTATCATAAACTTTTTTTTTTTGCTATTTTTGCAAAATCCCACCTCTTTTTTCTTCCTTCGGTAATAGTTTAATGATTAAAGCATATGTATTATCGAGAAGAAGTTAAGTTAAAATTCCACAATTGCATATGTATAAGCATGTATGACTCTTGAAATAAACCAAAAAAAAAAAAAAACCATTTTATTGGTCAGTTATTTGCTTTGAAATTGAGTTGCGCAGGTTATAAACATTTTTCTTAAACGTTTCTTTCTAGTTTCAATCCGATTGTAACTTTATGGGTAATGTGTGTTAAAGTATATAGCAACCTTAATTTGAACATTTTTGAGATATTAAATGTGTAGATTAAATTTTGGAAAGTTAAATTAGACGATAAAAAAAAGATTAGAAAAAAACAGTTCATAATACCTGTATGTATTGCAAATTTGGTAAGTATAACTGTAATCAGACAATAATCAAACGGTAATTTGCTTTTAAATTTGCTATTTTTGTAATTTTGAAACATAGGTATCATCACCTTTGTTATTATAATTTTTTCTTCTATTTTTTTTTTGCAAACTCCTCCTAAATTTTTAAAATTATGTAAACTAATATCATAAGAAAAAATCTTAAATTATTCTAGATATTTAAATTAAAGAATTCTACATAATTTTTTTAGATAACAATGAGATAAATATCTAAAATTACAGCAAACGATGTAAATAAATGTTTTTAAAGAACAAATCTAGAAATATGCTAGATTTTATTTAGGTTATGAAATTGTAGAGAGTTCGTTTAGATAAGTATGAGACTAAAGATATCTAGAATAGTTAAAATTCTAAAGAAATCTTTTAGTTCGACTCTAAGAATTTCATGCCTACAAATAAAAGGTGTGATCCTCGTTTATGCACTAAACAGAGCAAACAAGCAAAGTAAGTGAAGAGAAAAAGAGACAAGAAAAGTTAGCAAGAAACTTTAAGGGAACGTTTAGAGAGCAAAAGAGTGTTTTTCCAAGAGTGTCTAGCCTTTGTAATTTTTTGTAATAAAATTTTCTTTCTTTCACATAAGTTTTTCTTTCTTGTGTGTCAATTTCTTTAACTACTTGATTTAAAACCAAAATTTTATTTTAACCTAATATAATTATCTTAATAATAATAAAAAAAAGATGGATTTTTTTTTTATTTTTTAGTGAAAATTTATCCATCAGTTTTTATTTGGCTGTGTCATTTCTTAATAACAAAAAATACAAATGATCGAATTTAAAATTAATTAAAAAATAAAATATTTTGGCTACAGTTCGATTTTAATAATTAATATTTGATTATTAAGTGTAATCAAACTCGAAGCTAATTTGACCCAAAGGTCAGTTGGACTAAATCTCCGAGGGGTCAGGTTGTCTTTTATGGGAATCACCGGTTAGGGACTATATATATGTATGTATATAATTTTTTCTTTTATTAATTTGTTATTATCATTTAATATAACCTATTTATTATATTCCTACATATAACATTAGTTTTCTTTAAAAAAGAAACCTCATCATAGCAGTAGTTAAGCTATTGTTATTATCTTTTTCTTTTCTCTCTACATTTTCTTTATATTTCATTTTATAATATAATTAATTTTAACTTTTTATTAGTTCTACAATAACACATCTATAATGTTTTTAAATATTAATTTAAATAAGAAAATAACATTTAAAAATATAAATATAAACGAAAAATTTTCCCCACACGATTCTTTGATCTCGACCTCAACTCCTTGAAATGGGGAATGGGGAGAGGATGAGGATTACAAATCCCCACGGGGACGAGGATGGAGAGGGCATCTCCGGCCCAACATTGCCTTGTTGCCAACCTTAGGCCCAATGACTAAGTCCCTAGATCATCGAAGCCCAAGCCCAGAAGACGCACTGAGAATGGTACAGATTAAATAAAGAAATTCATTCGAAGGTTTTATTTCTAGACTATAGGGAGTCTAGAGATAGTTATCCCAATAGACTTATGAAGTTAACCATATTGGTTGAGGTAAAGATGTATTAAATGATCAAGTAATAGAAATAGAACTACCTTTACATAAACCCACCTTACTAGAAAGCTGACAATATTTAACGACGGCAATTTTGATATTCTTGACCGTTTCTAAAACTATCAGGTAGAAAAAAAATGTATAACTTTTTATTTTAAATACTTGACAGACAAAAAACGTTTAGATTAATTTTAGCTACTTGACATATTTTAAATGTGAAATAATATATTTTTTTCTTCCTTTTTAAAAACAAAATTTTTCTCTTTTTTTTCTAAAAATTTTCATCTTTCTCCTATTTCTAAAATAACAATATCCCTCTTTTTTCCCTAAAAGTTCCATTCCCTCCAAAAAAAAAAAAAAAAAAAAAAAAAAAAAGAAAAAATCTAAAAAAGCCCAAATTTTCCTCCAAAATTTTCCTCATCCTTTCTCCCATATACTATTTCTTCATCTTCTTTGCAAACATTATCAAACGAAAGCTCCATTGTTTCTTCACCTTCTTCGCGCAAATCTCCCACCACACCCAAGCTTCGACACTGAAGGGATAAAAGCCCTTTGGCAGCAAAAGATTTTACAAAACTATTCTTCAAATTAATTTGGGAATCCCAAAATACCAGTACATTGACAAAAATAATTAAGAAACTAGTTTTCTTACTAATACGTAAAGGCTAAGCATACTTTCTAATTATAGATTAAAGAGAGAAAAACTTACTTGTTTATGTCGGTGAATTTACAAAGTAAATCTCTAAATTGGGACACCACCGTCAGAGACCTTCCTATCATTTGAAATCACCTTCCTATCATTTGAAGTCAGATTGGTTCCTAGAAAGAGTTTAGAGATTTTTTAGAGAAACTCTTTTCTTTGAGAAAAAACATTAGATTTTTTTTTATTGATTCGTTAAAGAAAATTGTTTTCTTTTAGATATTTATAACTCTCTTTTCTTTATAGAATAGAAAAAGAAGGATAAGAGAATATTAAGATTCTATTAATTTAAAAAATATTTAATTAATATAAATTTAAAATCTACTAATTAATTAACCATTAATCAATTAATTAATAATTAGTTCAATCATATTTAATTAGTATTTCATTTAAATCTTATTTAATCAATACCTCTCCACTACCTTAAGTTTTATATTAATTTAATCAAATAAAATTTAATTAAATAATATTAAACTAAAATATTAATTAATTAATAACTAAAGTAAATATCTTGTATTTAATTTAAGTTAAGTTTGAATCATATTCAAATATAAATTTCACACCTAACTAATAATTTTAATAAGAATCCAATTCACATTCAATTAATGTATGAACTCATTCAAACATTTTATCTTTCATAAATTAATTTTGAATTATATCCAAAATTAAATTTAAATAATAATTTTTTTTTATATTATAATGTATCACTACTATACATTATACTAATTCTCAAAGTAAATTTGAACATTTCAAATTATAACCATTATAAATAAATCTCATTACTCTTTACGAGCTAGAAAGGGGATCTAATGGACCTACATATCATAAGCTACAACAGTATGAGATTAATTGACTAAACTCATTAACCACATTACTCAATATTTATTAACTGTGTGTACACTCCACTAAAGACTCCAACTGAACTCTTCTCACGGTAGATATATTTATGTCTCCACAGATTTAGACCAATAACAATAAGTCCTTCACGAGTACTTGTAACACCAGTTGGATCAATTTACCATTTTACCCATGGGTTACCTCTAATCCTTAAATACAAGTACTCCTCTAAGGAACAACTTGTTTATGGTTCTACTAATAAATATAAACATCTCTCATGTCATAGACATGGCAAAACTCTTTGTTCAAGTCCTAGAGACACAATTTAATAAAACACTCATCTACTTACCCTAAAGTAAGGAATTAGTGAATTTCATCTTGTGTAATTATGTTCTCAACTTCCCATTCGGTCTTGTCTCCCAAATGATAAGCTTACTGAGTCGACGATCTAGCTACTCTCACTCATACAAATCAAAGGACAGTCTATCATGAGCAGAAGTTCATAATGCACTTAGGATGAAGACTAAATTACCTAAGTCATCCTAATGAAATAGAAAGCTAACTAGTTAATGGAGTTACATCTAGTGTTATTATTTCGCGGTCCGATCTTATAAAAACTCATTGCATATGATACCTTCACTCGCATGTCAACTACATGAATGCATTGAAACATTGTGTTTGTGTCAAATACAAAGTGAGCCGTATCCATAGTGTTACCAGGATAAGGTACCCAACCTTATCCCTATACTATAGACCCTTTAAGCTGATCTCGAACATTGATCCTTGTATGTCTCTACATACTGTTCAAGACTCATTAAACAACTTAGGATGCTAGTTTATTGGATTTGGGTTATTAAGATAAAACTAATAATTTAATCAATAACAATTCTTACAATAATAACACTTAATTAACAACAATCAATGAATTATATTTACAATCTACGAGTTTTAGGACATAAATTCCAACAGACACCTTCTTCATCGTCTTCACTAAAAGCTCCGGACGACCATCCACCACGCCCACCATGCCCAAGTGTCCGATGGACCGTCCACTACACCCAAGCTCCGATGGCCGTTCATCGGCGCATGAATCTCCTACCACGTCCAAGCTTCGATGGACGTTCGTTCTCCCACCACTGTGTGAATCTCGAATCTCGCCACTACGCGAATCTCCCAACACGCCCGATTTCTCCCACCACTGGGCAAATCTAGCATGACGGACATTCAAAGACATATTTAGGACCACACTCCACACATACATTCATAGATGACGCAAGTTGCAGACAAGTATGGTTAATTTTCTAATTCAAGTTGTTGTTTTTCTCAAGTTTTCATGCCACACATTTTCTTCTACAACCACTTACTGTGATGAATTTGAATATTTGGGTGATTAGGAGAAGTAAAAATTACAATTTGAGGATATTGTAGGATTAGAGTATACGGCTCATTGGTCGAAGTAAGTAGAAATTGCATGTACACAATCTTACTATTTGCTGCAAAGATTGATCGATTAAGGCATAATGGTTTGTGATACATTGATAGCAAAGAATGGTTTAAAAGATTTAAGGCTAAATTATGCATTTTTGTTTGTTGATTTAAGATGAGTTTGTACTTATTACCTTACTTTTCGATTCTTTTTAACATTTTTTAATACTACCTAAAATTTTATTTGTATGTATCATTGTATTCTTTCACATTATTACTTGAAATTGATAATCATTACTCCATAACTTCTCTTAGGATTTATACTTATGGATAAATCATGGATGCACAAGAGTAGGTTATTCAAAGATTATGAATTGGGCACAAAAAACTTCATCAATTTTGGATTTTATAATACAAATGATGTCTCTATCCATTGTCCTTGTTTGAAATTTAGGAATTGTGCAAAACAAAGTCGCACTACTATTAGAGATCACTTATATATAAATGAAATTGATGAAAGTTATAAAATTGGCATGGCGAACAACTACCTAACTCATCCTTATACGAAAAATCTTCTAAGTTTTACACTCATATGTATGAAGAGAATGATGTTGGAAGTATAAATAAAATGATTGAAATTGTTCATGAGGAATTATTCAAAAGATCCAAATGAATTTGAGAAATTGCTTAATGATACCGAAAAACTATTATATGAAGGATGCAAAAAACTCACCAAGTTGTCCACATTAGTCAAGTTGTATAATTTAAAAGTTAGGTATGAATGAAGTGACATTAACTTTTCAGAACTATTGATAACTTTAAAGAAAATTTTGCCTACTACCAATGAGATCCCAACATCGATGTATGAAGCGAAGAAAACTTTAGGTGCATTAGGAATGAAGTCTATCAGTGACTATCATTGATAGAATCCAAAATTTTGCTAACTTATAAATATTTTAATTTATTTTGCTATTTTTTGAAATACCCCTAATATAAATTCAACTTTTGAATATGATTCAAAATTAATTTATGGGATAATAAAATATTTAAATGAGTTCAAAATATTAATTATTGTGAATTAGGTTCATATTAAACTATGGGTTAAAATTTAATGCATATATCATACACAATAAAATATTATAGGTTATGAAAGAAGTTTATATATGATTCATATTTGGAATAAATTAAAGATTTTTTTTTTCAAAAATAGAAAAAGTTGGAGAACTATTTACACTCCATAGAACAAAATCACTTATATTACACTTGATTTTTCTATGAAGTGTAAATATTTTGTCAAATGTTCTATTTTTTAAAATTTTCCTAAATTTAAATATAACTGTTGAACAATAAATTTTGGCTAATTAAATTGCACCACATTATCACATCAAAATGGTGATATTCATAATTTAGTTGGATTTGGGTAGTCAAATTTTATCATATCCAACCCAATTCAAGCCCCCCATGTAAAAACTAGGCCAAATAAATATGAGTCCAATCCCGTCGAGCAAATGGGTCCAAGCCCAAACCCAAATCCAACAGGCAAATGGGCTCAAGTCCATACTCAAGAGGCAAATGGATCGAAACTTAAGTCTACCAAGAAAAATGATCCCAAGCCCAAGCCCAAGCCCAAGCCCAACAAGCAAATGGACTCAAGCTTACCTAAAGTCCATGAAAATTCTCTATAAATAGAGACATTCCCATTCATCTTGGGGATCTTGGGTTGAAGAAAGAATTGAATCTCTAAAGAATTTAAGATTCAAACTTCTACAAGCTCTTAATTCAAACTTCTACAAGCTCTTAAGTCGTGCAAGTTCGTATGAAAGATTGAAGGCTTGGAAGATCAAACATTCCTACTACAATATCCTGAAGACCAAAGACCAAGACGTTAGACGTTAGACGTTATAAGTTTTTAACTTATATTTGAGAGAAATCATCGAAGGAGTAAATAGTAGAGACTATATTCACAATATTCATCAATATACAAAGTTCAATTCCACAAAATACATTTCTTCGAAATCGCGCGTGAACAATAATATTTTTAATTTAGCAATTAATTAATTATAGAATTAATTGATCATTTAATCTAATTCTATTTAGCAATTGAATTGTGAAAAATAGCAAATTTTCCTAAACTTGCTACTTTTCACAATTTTCCTCCTAATTTAATTTAATTTGACTTAATTTAATTTAATTAAAACTATAAGTTAGCTCAGAACGTTTAAAGATGATTTAAATAAATATTATTTATTTAATGAATTATTTACTTTGCTTTGCTTTAATTTCATTTTATAGTTTAATATTAATTTAATATTAATTTAAATAAATTAAATTAATAGCTTCCTTACGTAAGGGAGTTAATTTAGGAAATGCCAGATGTTTTCCACGTATCCGAATGTATCTCTAACTTCTCATTTCTTCTCGAGGAAGAAAGAGAAAGTAGGGTACCTAAAAAACGAAGGCACTTATGAACAACCAATGCTCTATGTAACTCTATGAGAGGGAAAAAAATCTCCCTTTTTCTAATTTTTTTTGGATGCTTGCAAAAATATCCAAAAAAATTTATGATAATAAGATCTATGTCACTACATTTTTTGAATAGCAAAAATAGCAAATTTAAAAGTTGATGACCATCTGATAGCTTTCCAATATTTGTATGATAGTTGTCTGATATCACTAATTACTTTGTTATATTTGTCATATTGATCATTGTAGATACCGTATTTTGTCCTATATTTATTTATTATAAAAGAAAAAAGAAAAAGAAAAAGAAATTAAATTTGAATTTGAATTTGAATTTGAATTTGAATATTAAATTTATATTTTAAAAAAACAATAATCATAATAATAAATACATTTAAAAATAAATAATAAAAATAAAAATAAAAGGTTTGATTTCCTTCCTATTTTTTCTCAACCATCCCTTTTTCTTCGTCATCACTCTCCCACTTTCTCCCACTCTATCACTTTCTCCCACTCTCCCACTTTCTTCCTATTTCTCTATAGTCTGCACTCCATCTCGTGATCTAAAAAAACAATGGAGCTTGTCCTATAAAAAGGAAAGAGGAAAAAAGAAAGGGGGGATCTTTTTTTTTTTTTTTATTATTGGAGGATTTAGAAAGAGGTGAAGAGTGAAAGAAGATCTAGAGGAATAACCTTTGGCATTTAAGGGCAGACCTGCTGGTAAGTTTTTTTTTTTTTTTTTCATCTTTTTATTCTTATTCTTGTTTAATGATTTTTTTTTGTTTGATATACTGCTTCTAATGCTTCTAATTATGAACTATCGTGTTCATCATTTTTCCATCATTTGACATGTTAATTTTATTATTTGTATCTTTTTTAATACTGAGTATTCTACCTTCCATTCTATATTAAATTTTTTATTTTTTATTTTTAAATATTGAGCATTCTGTTCTGTGTTAATTTCTTTTTAATTGTTGGGTATCATTCTGTGTTAACTTTCTTTTATTATTGGGCATCCATTCTGTGTTAATTTTCTTGCATCCATTCTGTGTTAATTTTCTTGTATCCATTCTGTGTTAATTTTCTTTTATTATTGGGCATCCATTCTGTGTTAATTTTCTTTTATTACTGGCATCCATTCTGTGTTAATTTCTTTTTAATTAATTAGCATCATATATTTGTATTTGGATACTCATTCTTCATTGACACCCATTTTACAGTTAATTACTTATATCCATATGACATGCCTTAATAATTATGCATAATTAATCAATTAGCCTTCTGTATTTGGTAATACTCATTCTTTATTGGCACCCATTTTACAGTTAATTACTTATGTCCATATAACATGCTTTAATAATTATGCATAATTAATCAATTAACATCCTGTATTTGGTAATACTCATTCTTCATTGGCATCAATTTTACAGTCTTTGTTAATTACTTTATCCATGTATCCATATGGCATACTCCGTTAATAATTACTGCTATCCATATATTATCCATGTTAATAATTATGCATGATATAATTAATATTTGGCAACAACCATTTTTCATTTGGCCTATTAATTAATTAGCAACTTGTATGTGACATTTTCACTCCCTCATTCTAATTATTTGCATGATGTATTAATTAATCAGTATGCATATGTGGCTATAATTATTTGATATTCATTTTGGTGTGATTATTTATTTGCAATATTATTTATTTGCATATTGGGCCAAACCTACTTTGACATTCAACTGTTAATTATTATTTGATATCCATTTGGCCCTCGTTTAATTATGCATTAATCAATTATTTTGCATCCTGCATTAATCAATTATTTTGCATCATTTTGATTTAATTAATTATGTTGCATGTGTTGTATTAATTAATTATCTTGCATCCTACATTAATATCTTTTACATTTTGCATATATTATCAATGTATTTATTTTATCTCAGCATATTACTTCTAAGTATTTTTCAAATTTCATAATGTTTTGCCATTGTTATTATTCTTTTTTTATTTAAATATAATAATGTAAATTGGAGAAAAAATATTGTTTTTTTATGGATTTTATAATTTAAAATCCATAAATACATGAAATTTTTCCGTTTGAAATTTAATTAATAGATTGTTTTTTTAAATTAACACATTTCATATTTTAAATGAGACTGAGTAGTATTTTCTATGAATTTATTAATTCTAGATATATGAAATTTTTCATTAAACACCTATGATAGAGATTAAAATATCAAGTTTTGGTATCTTAATATTCTTAAGGTGAATAAAAATCTTTTAAAACAAAAATAAACTTAATTTTTCTAATGGCTCCTATGCCACCCATAATCATCAATTCATGCTTAGGTTTTACTTTCTTCGATATGAATTGATAAACATGGGACATTTAAACAAAACCTAAATAAAAACTTTGTTTTGTGAACCTCTATAATTTAATTTAAAAGATAAAATTGGGTAACCATTTTTTGGGTGTTGTAGGGTGCTAACACCTTCCCTACACACAACTGACTCCCGAACTTAAATCTCTGAATGTACGCAGACCATTTTTTTTTCTTTTTTTTGGGTGACCAATCACACCCTAATATGGTTGGTGACGACTCCAAAACTATTTATTAAAATTAAATAAACGGGGAGGTCGGCCGCTCCGCGTAGCGATCACGTCGTGACAATCACAATATGCATAAAAGAGATGCTATGACCTGTTTTTTTCTAAATGTTTTTGTCATCTTATGTAATTTCTCTTTTTTTTTTTTTCGTTTTCACAAACCAAAGCTTCAATTACTTAGAAGATAAGAGGGTTTCAGAGTGGTCGTGACCTTTGGGGAATAGTTGTACAAAATGAGTTCTAATTGTTCTATATGTTTTTTTATTTTTTATTTTTTCTGTATCACTAAATTTATTTAGGTTGTTTATGTAATATTTATCTAATGTAAGGACCCATGTCATTAAATTTATTAAATTGAAAAATCAGAAAATTTTAAAGTGAATAACTCTCTGATTCTAAATAGTAGCAAATTTAAAAGTTACAAATTCTAAATTGAAAATATGACAATTAGCCCTCTGATAGCTCTTTGATATACCTAATTACTTGTCATATTTGTTATATTTGCAATATGTAAAAAGGAGGTGCTATGAGCTATTTTTCTCTAAATTGTTTTTTTATTATCTAATGCAATTCTCATTTTTCTAAGTCCCAATTAAATTTGAGTTTAATGGTTCAGTTAATTACTTATGCTGCAAAGGGCTCTTATTCTTTAAAACTCGAGAACTAGAAGGGTATTTTAATTTTCCCAAAGCTAAGAGAACATTAAGTTTAGAAAATCAAAGTACATGGGACTAAAAGGGTAAACACACCCGGATTAAAATAGTCGACCACCTCCGTGCCACCTTGCCTTCAGATTAGAATTGACTTATATTTGCCCCGACACCACAAAAATAAAGAACCCTATAAAGTTGCAAAAAAGTGAAAGGATAGATTGAAAGAAGTGAATGAAAAAGAAAATGTTATCGAGAAATTGAGAGCAGAGGAAATCTTTGCTTGGCACTAAATTAGAATGGTTACGATACAAGTTTTGTATTATAGAGAAACAAAGAAGGAGAAATTGGAGACGCAACGAGGTTTCAGACGAAGGATGGAGAGAGACGTGGGTCATGGGTCTTACAATGTCGTGGTTCTAGATGATGAAGAGAGGCATGGGTAATGGGTCTTGTGGCATCAATGTTTAAGACGATGTGGAGAGAGGTATGGTTGATTGTAGGTCTTGCAGTGTCGAGGTTCAAGGTTCCAAAATGGAGAGAAGCGTGGAAAATTGTGGGTCTTACAGCGTGGAGATTTCAAACAATGGAGAGAAGAATACGATGGGTTGTGTTTAGAAAATGAAAAACGAAGAAGATAAGAAGTGTCGTGCATTTTGGAGAGTAATTTTAGGAAATAATTCATTAAAAGAAAGAAGCGGGAATATTGACAAAAGTAGCACAATTCTTTTTTTTTTTTACATTCGAAAAGTAGTACAGTTTTAGAATTCTCGTAATAATTTTGTTTTTGTCGATCAATCTCGAGTTCAAAACTAAGTTTCTTTACAAATTTTTAAAAATTCGTTCAACGTAATTTCTCGATTACTCTCTACCGAGTTCGACATCGAGATTGTTTTTTTATTTTAAGAAATTGAAAATAAAGAGATTTATCAAATTACCAAAATACACTAGGAAGCCTAAATGTTACAAACTCCTTCAACATAATTTCTTGGTCCCTATTTGTCACGCCCACCCCGAATGCATCCTAACTTGGCACATAGAACACAACGCGACTTAGTGCAATCATGGCGCCTCTAAAGGGAAATGCCAAAATGTTCGCTTAGTTCCTTAAATTTTGCTTAATCGCTTGATAACTTCACATTTACTCTAAAACTAATACTTAAGGCAATGCAATACAACTTTACACAACAAAAGCGATAAATAGTTCTTTTATTACTATTTAACCATGTATTCTACCACACTTTACACAATACAAGAATAAAACTAAAGCATAACAAAACACCTAGCAGCTTCTCACCCTTTCCTTCCTCTGACCTTATCGCCTGATCACTTGAGGAGTGAAAACTTAAAACATAAGTCAAAAGACATAGTGAAGAAGTTTTAAGAAAACTTTTTTGAAAAGCATTTCAAGATTAACAAATTTCATTCAAATAAGGCCATCGCCTCATAAATACATCTTATCACATAAACTCACATTAGTCATAAAACATTCATTTTGCAAAGAACTTGAATCATTCTATACACTAAGACTCACTGTCTCATGTTTAGACTACTGTGATGTCCTTTTCATTAACAAAATTCGAGAAAATCCTAATTCAATTCTTGTTTCTCAGGCCGCCTAACAAAATACTTGTCTTTTATGCATTGGCTAACTTCATTCTACCATGTAGTCCTTTTCTACATGGTTGCCTTTACTCCTTATGTGCACATAACAGTCAATTCAATGATAGGAAAAAATCTAAAAAGTTTGAACATAGTTTCACATTCATTTAAAACATATAAACATGGTTCAATAATAAGATAGACTTTTCCTTTGAAATCTCTTTAATATATTCATACGTAAACATCGTTCAGAATCAATAAAAACTTTAAAAGAAAACGTTTTAACATAAACAAACTCTTCAAAAAGAAAATCACTCACTACAACTTGTTTTTCCTTCTCCCAGAATGCCTAGATCAACTTTTCCTCTTAACACCTAAGGTCAACTCAACACTTTAAATTTCTTTCTAGTTCCACTACAAGAAATTGAAAATTTCCCGATACAGAAAAATCTTCGAGAAACCAAATGTTGATAGAAACTGGTTTTCCTTGACGCATCTCAATGCACGTTGAGGGATGCAATTTTTTTCGACGCATACCCATGAACGTCGGAACTATCCGTAATAATTAAATATTACTGTCAGATTTCCTTCGAAATGGTGCCAGACACATTCTCCCAATGTCTACAGTGTCGGATCGAAGGAGGGGCAAATCATTAATTGCATCATTTTGCCTTCCTACGACGTGATGTCAGACACGTCGAAAACAGAATTACCTATTTTCGACGTCTATAGTGTCGCGTTGGAGGAGGGAAAAATAATTAATTTTACCATTTTCCCTTCCTCCGATGTGATGTCAAGCACGTTGAAAAAAGGGTTACCTATTTCTGACAAATCATTAATCGCATCAAGAATAAGTGGCTATTCTTGACTTTTTCGGGAAGCATCGGGAGTTCTCCTTTCTTTACAGAATCAAAAGAGAAAAGAGAGAAAAACGAGAGAGAGGGAGATCGAGAAGAATAGGAGAGAGGGAGATGACCGAGATGAAGAAGAGAAGATTCATCACCGTCGTGTCCGCTGCTTGCTGCCATTTTGTTGCTGTCGCCGTCACATATCAACATATGTTAGTTTGATGTGATTTTTTTTATTTAGATTACAAATTATGATTTAAATTAGAAATTTAGTTTTTGAATTAGTTTTTGTTTTAGGAATAAGATTTTGAATTATGTTTTGGTTTGGGATTTACAAATTGAGTGTTTGATTAAGGACTCGTTCTTGCACATTTCTTTTCCTTCTTCAAACAACACATTGACACAAAGTTTACTTTATGAAAATGGAAGAAAAGTATAATGAAAAAATATTTCAATTTATACCTCTAAAGTTTAGGCTTTATATTTATTTATATAAATATTTATTTATATAAATGTATGAAAAAATTAAGTGAATGTATATTAGGTTATTATACATATTTTAAATGTGTAATGCTTATTTAGTTGATGAAATTGTATTGTTGAAATACAAAAGTACTGAATATCATTGTATTTATACAATGAGCTATTATCTAAAGAAAGCATAGGAATCAAGATATTCTATACACATATATGATGTTGTTATTGTGGACAGTATAAATGAGTGTAAAAGGAGTATAACCCTCAAACTTAATTCTTTGTACTTCTATCATTATATTACATTACATTATGAAAAAGTGTTGGGTTTTACTTTTGTTCTTTGTGTTTCTTAATCTTGCTTAAATTGATGGTTTATCAAAGCTTCCTATAAATCAAGATAAGTTCATTAGCAACATAAAAATTTTATTTCTTGCTCATAGTGAAAACGTTCATAACTTTTTTTAATCTTCAATCACTAGTAAATCAAGAGTAACCAAATTACAACAAATTAGTATTGAGTTAGATAACAAGTACTTGTGTTCAAGTTTATATATATAGTTTGTTTATGCTATAACTATCATGCAATTACGATACATCTCAATAGCAACCATAAACAAAAGATCAATAGAAAAATCAAAAGTACTCATATTCACTTGGGGAATGCATAGACAAACAAAAAGACCCTACACATCATCAAAGTTTAAAATCTCACATTTCATTTTTCATTCTCTTTTTCTCAAAGCTTCAACCCACAACTATGAAATCTTCCTTGGCCTTGATTTCCTAATTCGAACGAATAAAAAACAATTAAAAATCAACTAAATGCTTCATTGAGGCATTTCATCAAACACATTGTAAGCTATCAAAATGCTTCATCACATAGCCAACCATAAAGAAAAAATATAGATTCACATTAGAAAAATGATCGTAAACAATAATATTGAATATGATGGTAGACAAAACAAACATATATCTCCTATAAAAGTCAAACTATGAGGAATGTTTTCCATAAAAGGAACCACCAATATATCACATTGTGGGTAAAATGAAAGCATTTGAAGTTAATATACTGTACAAATACAAACAATAGAAATAATGGTTGAGATTCACCTGTGAGTTCAGCGGTGCAAGGGGTGTTGGGTGGTGGCGTCGGCTAAAGAAGAGAAAGAGAAGAATTTCGGACGTGTCATTGACGAAAAGTCACATCGTTCTCGGCGTGCGTGAGAGAGGGAGAGAGATGCTTAGCAAAAGGGAGGAAAAGTTGAGAATGGGGGGCGACACGTGGATCTTCCACAAAGAAGATGAAAAAAAGAAGAAGAAGAGAAGAAGAAGAAGAAGAAGACGAAGAAGAAGAGGAAGAGCTAGGGAAAAGGTTTTTGAGATATTTTATAAGTTTTATTTTAATAAATAAATTATTTAATGTTTTTAGAATTAGGAAAAAAATCTTATTTTAATAAACTTTTGATTTAAAATGAATTTTATTTTAATAAATTAAATCAATTATTTTTTGTATATTTTATAACACCAAATAACTGTCACGAAAAGTGAAACCCGAAAAATTTCGTCTTTTCCCATCAAAAACGCGAATTTTTAGCTTTCGTGGCAGTTTTTTCTTTCCTCCTTTCAATTTGGGATGCATACAACTGTCATAGTAGGTAGTTTTTCTTGTAGTGTTTGTTTAAGACCTGGATACACTATTGAAGGGAACACTCATCTACTTACCCTAAAGTAGGGAAGAAGTGAATTTAATCTTGTGTAATTATGTTTCCAGTTCTTCACTCGGTCTTGTCCCCAAAATGATAAGCTTATTGAGTCGACGATTTTGTTACTCTCACCCGTACAAATCAAAGGACAATCCCTCGCGAACAGGAGTTCATAACACACTTAGGATGAAGACTAAATTACCTAGATCATCCTAGTAAAATAGAAACTTAACTAGTTAATGGAGTTACATCTAGTGATTACTATTTCGTCGTCTGATCTTATGCAAACTCATTGCATAAGATACCCTCACTCGCATGTCAAGTACATGAACGCGTTGAATCATTGTGTTTGTATCAAATACAAAGTGAGCCGTATCCATACTATTACCAGGATAAGATACTCAACCTTATCCCTATAATATAGACCCTTTAAGTTGATTTTGAATATTGATCCCTATATGTCTCTATATACTGTTCAAGACTCATTAAACAATTTTAGGATGTTAGTTTATTGAATTTGGGTTATTAAGACAAAACTAATAATATAATCAATAACAATTATTACAATAATAACACTTTATTAATAACGATCAATGAATTATATTTACAATCTACGAGTTTTAAAACATAAATCCCAACAAAGCTTGACATGTGTAAAGCATGAAAATGTCCCATGGATTTGAAAGGTCACTATAAATAGGATCAAAGGGATCGAAAGAAAGGGAGCATAAGATGTTAAACATTAGGATAAATTGTTAAAAGAAAGTGTCGAGTGTTGAAAGGCTGATTGAGGAAATTGTTAGGCAAGACAAGAAGGATAAAAGCAAGAAAGGGAAAGAGTCGAGGCTAAGTATTTCTAAGAGTGATCCTTATAAATAAATGAATGGTCTTTCATAAATGAAAGAAATTCTTTATGATTGATCATACTCTTTGTAATCTTATGTTTGATAATTAACATTTGAGAATGATATACTAATATGATGCGATGAGTTATATGTAAAGCTTTTGAGTTAACACTTCTTATCTCGTAGACTCTATTGATTGAATGATGTGTGGTGTTGTATGATGTATCGCAAGATGTTGGTGGAAATCTCAGGTTTAATGTAAGACAGTGGCTGAAGTGGACCCCAGGTCTAGGTGGGTAAATGCTGATGAAATGAATCCCAATTCTGAGCGAGGAATGAATTGTTTATTTGATTGCTAGTCAGCTAGATGCTGGTGAAAGTGATTCTCAGTTGTAGGTGAGGTTGTATCGTGAGACTTTGGTGAAGTTAATTCCAGGTCTAGGCAATGAGACACTGGTGAAATGACTCCGAGGTTTGATTAAAGAACGATTATTGCGAGATGCTGGTAGAAATCCTAAGTCTATCGCGAGACACTGGTGAAGTGAATTCCAATGAATTCCAAATCCAAGCAATTCGAGGTGGATGGAAGAATCCCAGGTTCCGACGATGAGTGGTGGACGCCTTGATGAATGAAACGAGTGGAATTTAGCGGATTTATGTGTTTATGATTTGATGCGATAAAAAATTATGTTCATACGGTTAAGATTTCTATTAATGAAAATGTTGAATTAGATAAGATTCATGTTATTTTCCAATTATTGTTATTATTTTCTTTTCTACCCTTTTCCAAATCTTTTTTCATCACCCCTTCAACCGTTTGGGTTGGTTTTCTTTTAATTTTTTATTTTTCCGCCGCACCTTGCAGATCCTAAACGCCACCGTCAGCATCAATCGCCACCGTCAATCTCCTCTGCTCCGATCAGTCGCGCCTTCTTCTCTCGTGTTGCCTTAGGTTTTTTTTTTTTGCAACACAAGTCAAGTCCACAAAATTAAAATATACCGTAGAAGAACGAAATTTAGTTTTGTTTTAACATACGTAGTTGGATATTATCAAGAGAGACGACTTTCAAGCTCCAGTCATTTAGGTCGTCCTTTTCATGATTTAAATAGAGTATAAATTTAAGAAGCAATACAACGTTAGAAGTCTTAACCAATCCACATATCAAATTACATTTTTTAAACAGTGACGTTGAAAGTCATAATTGTATGGCCGACCTACAAAGTGGGACAAGTAATAGTTCATAGTTATCGACAAACCAAATAAGGCAACAAACAACTTGACTTACGAATATTTAATTACACATCAAATAACTTACATAAAACAATTGGGGTTATTCAGAAAGCCGTGTTTGGACTTGCATAGTTGCATGTTGTACTAAATTGAGAAATCTTGAAGCCATATTAGCACCTCATTTCTCTGTGAATCAATCAAACAAACAAGCAAAAACAAATAAGACGAGAAATTAAAAATGGAAAAGGATTGAGAAGAAAAAAGGTACACAAAAAATATACCATTACGAAACTCCATGTATGGTTGGAATCGTTGTAACGTACAAGTAAACAGCTATTATTATTAACGCTTTTGAGGCCATCTTTTTTGAGATAATGTCTTAATTCTTTGGCTTTGTTTTTCACCTTTTCTTCTGTAGCTTTTCCACTGAAATTCAACACTGCAGCAATCCCTCCTTTATTTCTCAACTCCATGATTCTGTCGTCTTCTTTACAATCTCCCCAACTGAATAAAGAAAAGTTAGTAAATATATAGGGTAATTTAGAAAAGTTTAACTATAACATATGTAGTTTGTTTTGTACTTTTTCTTTCCAAACGTTTTACTTTCTAGAGTCAAAATTTAAAAACAAAATGAACTTTCTGTTCTTTAATTATTTTTGAAAACTTAGCAAAGAATTCAAATATATAGAAAATATGAAAACATTGGGTAACAGTTTTCTTTTCTCTTTTCGTAGAGATTGAAAATAATCAAACATCTAGACCTCTCTAGAAAGGTTATATAATTTAAATTTGAGCTAATAAAAATGCTAAAAAAACAAAAGATGAAATAGTTATATCAATCAAGCGTAAATAAGTATAATGGAAAGACGATCTAAATTGTTTATCAAAGGAAGTGGAATCTAGATTCCAAACATAAGTGGGGAGTAGGTTCTGTTTGAATCAAAGAGGAAGCATTTTGGAAGGATGTGGATCCGGAGGGGAACTCACCCGCCGATGCTATTGACACACTCAAACAAGTTCTCTCCACTTCTTTCTGCCGCAGCAAATGGTCCATATTTTCTCACCTGAATCAATCATTTACATCCAATAGACAAAAAATGTCTTTACATTATTGAAATGTCCCAAACACTAATGATTCCGAGTTAAGTTATAAATTTAATGCTCAAATTTGTAGATTTTTGTAAAATTATCATGCACATTCTTAATTAAACTTTCATATTTTATATACTCTAAACCTATCCAACAATTTTTAATATGCAAAGTCTACCTGACTTCACACACACACACACACATATATATATAAACAAAATCTTATATCCAAGTGTTACAAACTAGGTTTTTCTTTAACAAGTTATTAGAAACAAAATTCAAATTTAATTTAATTTAGATAGCTTGTTAGACCTTTATAAAGCTTAATAACCCATTTTGACACAATGAAAAGTTTATAAATCTATTTATAACCTTTTAGAGTATATTTAGATCTAATGGAATTCTTAAATCAACCAGTGGATTTCAAGATTAATATTTATCAATTTTATAACTTACTAATTTCGACTAACTTAATTTCACTTCTAATCCCAAACACCTTATTGTTTAGTTAATTTGTAACTTGTTAGAAACAAAATTAAAAGTAGCATGTGAAGTAAACTTGCAATTTAAGTACCGTCTCATTTTTATCATGACATTGCCCTTACTTCTCGATGTGCTAAACAAATAAAGAATAGATGCAGCACAAACAAACAAACCTCATAATTTTCAGTCCTTTTCAATGTCTGATATTTGGGCAATTCCAATTCTGGAGTCTCATAAAAACGAAACTGAATAAAATAATAAAAATATGTTAAAATTAAATCATATCTTGCCAATAAAAATTTCACCGACTATATAGTATATATAAAAAAATAACCTGTTTAAATACATCCCAAAGGCCTTCTATAGAAAAGTAGTCATTATTTTGGACTGAATCCCAAAGATCCTGGAAAAAAAAGAAAAAGATTAGGATGAGATGATCAATTAGTAATAATAAAGAATTAAGGAGGATTAATGTTAATTAATTAATTACCACATGTCTACAAAACTTGCCAGTGTTTGGATTAATGGTCATGATTGAAGTTCCTGTCAAAACACATTCTGGTTTCCATGGTAGAAGAGCAAACTTCATTGCTGCAGTCCATCTTGTTGTTATTTCATACGGTCCTGTCTACAAAATAATCAATTTAATCAATTAAAATATGCGTAAAATCAATTCTAATGTCATATATTAATCAGTAATTTAAATTTAAACGTACGTATTAGAGATTAGAATCGTTTGTAAATATCATAATTTCATGCTATTGATGAGATAATTTGACTTATCTATCATAAAAAAATAATTGAGCCCATGTGAGATTATTCTAGTATTTCAATAAATATAATATATACTTGGGTAAGGGTAATACTCAAATATACTTGGATAGGGCATATACTTGTTGGGTAGGGTATATTTGGAATGAGCTGCAAAATGATAAGGGTAGTCGAAATGCATTAAAAATATTGTTACTTTTTTAAATATAACAATTTTGAAATTCTTTTTTAATATTTAGATCTCCAACATAGGTACCATGAAAATACACCAAAGTAGTGATCCTTTCTAAAATAAAACGTTTTGTAATATCTCTTAAACTTTTTTTTAAAAATGTTTAGATATAATCTAAACTACACTCTGTTTGTATATATCTCACCAAAATGTCTCATAATTACCTCATTTTAAAAATATTTTAATTTTTTTAAAACTTACTCCAAATATTTCTCTATTCTTTTTCATTATGTATAATTAGAGTGGATTACAAAAGCATAATGCAAATTGAAAAGTTACATATGATTATTTATCAAAATTTAATAACACAATTAAATATATATATATAATGTACAAAAAAATGAATGTGGCAAGGTTTCACCAAATTAAGTATTGGTCAACTTTCAACATCTTCGTCTTCCTTTCTCTAAATTACTTTCTATTTTTTCTCTCCTCTCACATGTTTTGCAGCACCCTCTTCCACATGCCGAAGATGAATCCAAGTTCCAACCCATTGGCAAGGAACATGATTACTGCAAGTCGACGAACACACATGTAGAGGGAGAGAAAGGTAAGAGGGAAGAAGAGAGAATTTATCTGGTGTGGATGGAGTTTATTCTAATTGAAATCTTGTAACATACAAAATTCAGACAAATAATGGATACAGTAATAATTAGGGAGATAATTAATAAGCATATAACAATAATAATAATAAAAAGGGAAATGGGAAGGAACCTTTTTAACCCAATGCAAGATGATCTGAGGACTAAAGAATTGTCGCAAGAGAGCAATATTTAACAAATATCCCCTTATGTCACCGTATTTTGTAATTGGATCTCGAAATTCTATTTCTTCATCGTAAGCCGTCGGATCAATTCCTTGTTCATCGAACACGTGGTGGAGATCATCGTACAAGAATTTCACCAATTGGTCAACGTCCACCCTCGATTTCGTTGGCCTTCTATGTGGGTGATCTGCTGCTGCTAGTTTTGATCCAACAACCAAATCTTGGTTGTGATTGTGATTGTGAGGCTTCTGAGTTATGGCAGCGGCTATGGTTCTGGTTGGTCCGTCGGAGGTCCTTGCCCGGAAACCAAAGCTAGCGGTTGGGATTGAGAGAACTTGGGCTGGAGCCATTAGAATTTGGAATTTGGAATTGAGAGAACGAATACCTATGTTTATATCTAGTTTATTACAAATTTCGATGCACCGAACATAATTATCTACTCTTTTTATTTTATAATAAGAAAAATTGTGATGGCTACCATTTTAAGTATATGTTATATAGTAAATAGAAAACATTGTTTTATAATTTTACAAATTTCATAAAATTCTCATACATCTTAAACTTGTTATTATTCTTTCGAATCATTCTCTAATAATTTTTTTTTTTGAATAATAGTTAGTTATTTCTTCTATCGAATCATTCTTTAATAACTTATTTCTTTTCCACGTTAGTTATTTCTTATCTCAAATCATTCTCTAATAACTTATTTCTTTTCCATTTTTTTAAGGTTATAATCATCAGTTATTTCTTCACTCACTTTTTAAGACCCTTATCATTCTTTCTCTTACGAGAAAATAATTTATTTGTTTAATAACGTACATATTTTTTATCCCCTTTTTAAGACTCTAGTCATACTTTCTTATACGAGGAAAACAATATGTTCTTCCTATCTTAATCTTAATTTTAGGATATCAATAGTACATTATTTCCAATATAAAATATAATGGTTGTTGATTCGACTAATTTAACTTCGTTTATGACTTTTCTCTACTTTCTTTGATGTATATATTTTGAGTTAAATCTGATTTCAAATAATTTTGTTTTATTTTTTTACATTGGTTTTGTTTTACTTTACTTTGTATCAGTTTTGTATATTAATGTTGTGATGTACTACTTATATTATATATCTTAGTTGGTTAATATACTTACTACGTGTACTACGTGATTTTCAATTTTTCAAATTTTATGCAACATTTATAGTAGTTTATTGATTAAATAAGTATATGAACGATATAACTCAGTGTATAATTACAAAAGTATATCAACAAAATGAATCATTATCAATTATATCAATCAAGTTTGCAAGTGTATCAAGTATATAAGTAGGACTTCAAGCATATCAAGTGTATTTAATCAATCGAGTGTGTATCAATCAAGAATACTAAGTGTATATGCAGTACATCAGGTGTATCAAACATATAACTTATATATCAAGCCTATCAAATCTGTTGAGTGTACCAATGAAGCAAAACAAGTTTGTTAGCAAGATATCAAGTGTATTAAATTGATCAGTAAAACATTTAACTGTATCAAGAATATAAAAAAGAATCAAGAATAATAAGAAGTATTGTGTATCAAGGTGTTTCAGGTGTATCAAAGAGAATTCAATATATTAAAGAGTATTATGGTTTATGCATCGAGTGTATCAAAGAGTATCACGGTTCATTAAGTGTATCAAGGTCCAAAAGTTTTCAAGAAGTATCAAATATATATCAAGTGTATCAATTGTGTCAAAGGATATTAGGTGTATCTGGTATATCAAATGTGTATTAGTAGCAAAGACATTTGTGACATTTTTACATTTTGTATATGTTGATTATATTTTGTTTTTGTCATTTTTGCAAACATTAAGTATGTCATATGAACTTAATTATTATAACTTGATTTGTTTTTTTATGAGTGTTCGTCCTAATAAGATAAGTTATTTAAAAATAATAATAGATGACATAAATTATAAAATAAATAATTATTAGTATAAAAAAAAGATTGAAAGCAAGAGAGTGAATGGACCCAGAAGTCACAAAATTAGATGTTTAAGTAATTATGTATTTATTTTTTGTTTGTTATCGTTTTTTATGTTTGTTATCGTTTATTAGAGTAGTTGAAGGGACATCAAATTAAATGTTGTGATCTTTCATTCAATAGTTTAATTAGTATAAATGGAGTTGTAATTTTTAAATTTTAAAAAGAAAAATTTGGATGAATGAAATTTGAAAATTCTAAAATGTGGAATTTTGTTCTTGTGTGTATTTTTTATATAAAATGCATGAATATTTGCAGCCTTTAAGTGAGAATTGATCTGTCTTGTTTGTGGAGTGCTTTGAAGATCGATGATCGATGAGAGTTTCTAACTTTGTCTAATCCTTGGTTTGTTAGATCATCTAAGTAATTCAATCTAGTCTACCTTAAGGGTTGAAATCAAATTGATTTTAGGGCTATTGGAGTTGTGTTATTTGAGTGTTGTTGTCTAACATGATTCTTAGATCCAATGTCCAAGGGTTTCTTTGAAGGGATGAAAGCCCTCTTGGCAGTGGAAGATTCTACAGAACCATTACTTAATTTAATTTGAAAATCTCAAAATACCAGTACATTGACAAAGATTTAGAATCAAAATTCTAAATTAAAAACTAAGCATGCTTTTAATTTAAAAATTGTAGAGAACTTACATTCATTGACGTCTCTGAATCTACGAATTAATTCTCCAAATTTGGATACTACCGGTCGGAGAATTCTCTATCCTCTAAGATAAGATTGGTTTGTGAGAATTAATTAGGATGGGAAAAAATTTAGAGGTATTTAAGAGAGACTCTTTTCTTTTTGCATAGAGCAAAAACCTTGACTTTTTTTCTTGATTAATTCGTTAAAGAAAAACTGATTTCTTTTAGATATTTATAATTCTCTTTCCTTCTTGGAATAGGAAAAGAAATCGAAGAGAATCATGAGATTTTATTATCAAATCTACTAATTAATTAACCATTAATCAATTAGTTAATAACTAATTAAATCATATTTAATTAATATTTCATTCAAATCTTATTTGAATGAATATCTCTCCAATATCTTATACATCTATATTAATATAATTAATTAATATTTCATTCAAATTTTATTTGAATGAATATCTTTCTAATATCTTATAGATTTATATTAATATAATTAACTAAATCATATTTAATTAATATTTCATTCAAATCTTATTTGAATTACTATCTCTGCAATTTCTTATTAAATAAAACAAAACTATTAATTAACTCTCCAATTAATTAATAGCTAAATTAAATATCTTATATGTAACTTAAATTAAATTTGAATCATATTCAAATATAATTTTTCTCTCATGGATAACTTTAATTTGAATCTAATTTACATTAAATTAATATATAAACTCATTCAAATATTTTATCTCTCATAAATTAATTTTGAATCTTATCCAAAATTAAATTTATATAATAAAGTTTGATAAACTTTATATTATAATGTATTACTATACATTATACTAATTCTCAAAGTAAATTTGAACATTTCAAATTACAACCCATATAAATAAATCTCATTATCCTTTATGAGCTAGAAAGGAGACCTAATAGACTTACAGATCAGAAGCTACAACGATATGAGATTAATTGTTTAAACTCATTAACCACATTAATCAATATTCATTAACTGTGTGTACACTCCACTAAAGACTCACAGTTGAACTATTCTCACATTAGATATATTTTTGTGTCCACGGATATAGACTAATAACAGTAAGTTAGTCTTTCACGAGTGTTCGCAACACCAGCTGGATCAATTTATCATTTTACCCATGGGTTACCTCTAATCCTTAAATACCAGTGCTCCTCCAATGAACAACCTGTTTATGGTCCTACCAATAAATAAAAACCTCTCTCATGGCATAGAGAGGGTAGGGCCCTTTGTTCAAGACATGGACACACCATTTAAGGAAACACTCAGCTACTTACCCTAAAGTAGGGAAAAAGTGAATTTCATATTGTGTAATTCTGTTCCCAGCTCCCCAATCAGTCTTTTCCCCAAAATGATAAGCTTCTTGAGTTAACGATCTGACCACTCTTACCCGTACAAATCAAAGAACAATCCATCGTGAATAGGAGTTCATAATACACTCAGGATTAAGACTAAGTTACCTAGGTCATTCTAGTGAAATAGAAACCTAACTAGTTAACAGAGTTACATCTAGTGGTTACGCATTCGCGGTCTGGTCTTATGCAAACTCATTGCATAAGATACCCTCACTCGTATGTCAACTACATGAATGCGTTGGATCATTGTGTTTATATGAAATACAAAGTTAGCCGTATCCATAGTGTTACTAGGATAAGGTACCAAACCTTATCCCTATACTATAAACCATTTAAGCTGATCTCGAACATTGATCCCTGTATGTCTCTACATATTGTTCAAGACTCATTAAACAGGTTAGGATGTTAGTTTATTTGATTTGAGTTATTAAGAAAAAACTAATAATTTAATCAATAATAATTATTACAACAATAACACTTTATTAATAACGGTTAATGGATTATATTTAAAATCTACGAGTTTTAGGACATAAATCCCAACAAACTCCCACTTGGACTATAACTTTAGGCTCTTTGGAATATACATAGTAAAATAATCCTCTGACATTGGAAATGGTAAAATGTACAAGTATATTACATAAAACATATATATATACATATATACAAATACAATACACTAGGACATCCTCATACCCATTACACATCTCACACTTGCCCTAGATTACCTAATGTACATATTTCATAGACCTAGACTTTCTAGATGATCCTCGAACACTTTAGCCGTGAGAGTCGTTGTAAATGGATCAGCAATGTTGTGCTCCAAAGCGATCTTTGTGACGATCACATCACCTCTTTGCACAATCTCCGGTATCAAATGATAATTCCTTTCTACCTGTTTTCCTCATTTGTGGTTGCGAGGTTCCTTTGAATTGACTGCTGCCCACTGTTATAACAATATAAAGTGATGGGCATGTTTATGTTTGGAACAACTTCCAAATCATGCAGAAACTTTCTGAGCCAAACTGCTTCTTTTGCTGCTTCACAAGCAGCGACGTAGTCATCCTCCATAGTAGAGTGTGCAATGCATCTTTGTTTGATGCTATGTCATACCACAGCTCCCCCATTTAGGGTAAACACTGATTCCTTCGTGGATTTCCTAGAATCCTTATCAGTTTGGAAATTAGAGTCAGTGTATCTTGGAAGGATCAAGTCCTTAGCTTCATACACAAGCATGTAGCCTCTCGTTCTCCTAAGATACTTGAGAATGATTTTAACCGTCGTCCAATGGTCTAACCCTGGGTTGGACTGATATCTACTGACTATTTCCACTGCATAACAAATGTCTGGCCTAGTGTAGAGCATAACATACATTAAGCTGCCCACAACTGAGACATAGGGAATATGTCTCATATCCTCAACTTCTTAAGGTGTCTTAGGACACTATTCCTTAGACAAGTGAATCCCGTACCTAAAAGGTAACAAACCTTTCTTAGAGTTCTACATTGAATATCGAACCAACATTTTGTCGATATAGGTTGCCTGAGACAGTGCTAACGTTTTGTTCTTAGGATCCCTTATGATTTGGATCTTTAGAACATATGGTGACTCTCCTAAATCTTTCATTTGGAACTGAGTTGCTAGCCAAATTTTAATGTCAATTAGGTATCCTACATCATTCTCAATGAGAAGGATGTCGTTCATATAATGTACTAAGAAAGCTACTTTACCTTTGTTGATTTTCTTGTATACACAAGGTTTATCAACGTTTTGGTCAAAATCGTAAGATTTGATCGCAGTATCAAATCTAATGTTTCAAGATCCAGATGCTTGTTTCAACCCATAAATGGATCGATTCAGCTTGCAAACTTTTTGCTCCTAACCTTGGATTATGAACCCCTCGAGCTGAGACATAAATATACTCTCTTCAAGATTGTCATTTAGAAAAGCAGTTTTGACATCCATTTGCCATATTTCATAATCATAAAGAGTGACTATGGACAAGAGAATCCTTATAGACCTTAACATAGCAACCGGGGAAAAGTTTCCTCATAGTCAACCCCTTCCCTTTGGGTATACCCATTTGCTACAAGTTTAGTTTTGAAGGTATGTACCTTTCCAACTGAATCTCTCTTTCCCTTATAAATCCATTTGCATCTTATAGGTTTCACCCCTTCAGGTAGATCTACAAGCTTCCACACTAAATAGAAGTACATATACTCCATTTCAAGGTCCATGGCTTTGAACCATTGGTCATTCTCTATATCATTCATTGCCCGTTTATTGGATAATGGATCCTCAACGCCATCATCTGGTATGACAACCTGAGTTTCAGTTAAATCCAAGTAACGGTTAAACCCTCCCATTGCGTCATGGCATTCTCAACGATTGAGAAGAATGAGACTAACCTGATGTGTTGGTTTTCTTGATGAAGGACCACTTTCATAAACAACCCTTTTTTATTCATCAGTAACTTCACTTAATACTAATTTGCTTCGTGGTTTATGATCTCTCATGTGGTCTTCTTCCAAGAAAGTAGCATTTGTCTATACAAACACTCTGTTTTCTTGTGGATCGAAGAATATATCACTTCTCGTTTCTTGAGAGTAATCAATAAATTGGCATAACCTTGAACGTTTTTCCAACTTCTTGGAATTTGTTGCTAATACGTGAGCTGGACAACCTCAAATTTTGAAGTGACTTAAACTAGGTTTATGTCCTCTTTATAACTCGAAAGGTGTTTCAGATACACTATTCAAGGGAACATTGTTCAAGATATGAACTGCAATCTCCACTGCATACCCCCAAAATGAGCTAGGCAATTTAGCATAGCTCATCATTGAATGAATCATGTCTAACAAGGTTCTATTTCTCCTTTCGGATACACCATTTTGTTGAGATGTACCAGATGCTGAGAGTTGGAATTGGATTTCATGTTCTATCATATAGTCCTCAAATCTCAAATTCATGTACTATCCACCTCGATCAGATAGAAGTATTTTAATCCTTTTACTTAATAGGTTTTCAACTTTAGTCTTATACTCCTTGAACTTTTCAAGAGCTTCAGACTTATGTCCCATTAAGTATAAATAACCATACCTTGAATAATCATCTATCAAAGAGATGAAATATTCAAAAGCTTCTCCAGGTTTTACATTCATCGGACCACAGAGGTCTGAATGTATAAGTTCTAGGGGCTCTTTGGCTCTATAACCTTTTCGAGTAAAAGGTCTTTTAGTCATCTTTCATTCAAGGCAAGATTCACATGGAGGCAATGAATCATCTTCTAACTCATTTAGAAGTCCATTCTTTATCAATCTCCCAATCCTATCGAGATTACTGTGACCTAATCTTAAATGCCAAAGATAGGTATTGTTATAGGGAGAAATTTGTTGTCTTTTATCTTGCCTAATCAAACTTAGTCACTTGCATCCCAAAAGATGAGCAAGTGTGATGTCTAAAGACTTCGAGAGAAGCTCGCCTTAATCATAAATTGGTTATGCAAGTTATATCGCATCAAGGCTCTCGCATTGCTTAATCACCTAATAATGCGTAGACCTTCCTTCATCTCTTCCTCGCATATAAGTTAGTCTACATCTCCATTTCACATCCATCTATTCCCATTCACCGATTCTCTAGGTGTACATAAGTAAATAGTTTTAATTCATTTAGACACTGTTTAATTAATTCTTTTATACCGCCTAATTGATGAGTAGATTCCAAAACTAAGTTTTGATAGCAAGTCACTGTCTTCGATTCTCGATCACCTAGATAAACGAATTGCTTAACTTATACTTAGGCAAGCACTAGGAAAACTTGTACTCAACAAATACTAAGTATTTATGCGATAAAGAGGTACATAGTGAGTACTTTGAATACAATGATCATGACCAGTTACTTATCACATAGGATTACGCATGCATTTAATTAATCCCTTAAGTCATGAGTTAACTTACGCATCACCCCGACAATCAAGTTCTTCGCGCTGTTGGTTAATGAAATACGAGAGAGCAAGCATGTGATGTATAGAGAGGATCATAGAAGGTGTAAAGTAACCAAGTAGGTGGTCAGTGATGGCCATGCAACCACGAGGTGGAAAGGGGAAGTAGGAGCTGTCATCACAAAGGCATGCAAGCATCTCTATAAATAGGGTAAATGGTAACTTTAAAGAAGGAATGCTACCAATCTACTCAAGCCATTTTCTTGTTTCCACTTGCTAAACCTTAGAAATTAAGTGTAGTTTGTATTCTCGGGATGCCAGACATATTGAAGTAAAGAAGGTTCGAGTTTGAGTTGAAAAAAGGGAGAAATGTAAGTATTAGAGCAATCTGAACAAGGTTCACTTATGGAAGGCTACAGAGCACATAGCTTAGAATTTGGAGCGAAACTTTTGTGATAAAATATTTAAGAAAATTATAAACAACTTTGTAGAAGAAAGGTTTGTCATTTTATATAAAATACCAAATGAAAATTTATATTAAAAATTAAATGTTAAATTGTCGAACAATTTCAAATGTTGCAAAGAAATTATATAGAAAAGAGAAAACACATTGATCTCTTAATGGCCGAGGATGCCACATTCCCACAAGTTCACGTCTATAATGACATAAATGTAAATTTAGATATATATCACCGAAGGCAAATTAAACAACTTAAAAGTTGAAAAATACATACCACAAGTGCTAATGGTCCTCTCTGTGCCCGACTCATTTCCTCAATCATCTTCTTCATTTCTTCCACCTGTTGGAAATTTTCTTGCATTTGTTGGACATGCATCTTCGACGTTCTTTTTTGTTCTTTAATCAAGCGTTTAACTTCTTCAAGCTCGCTTCTTTGTTCCTCAAACAAGTGTTTAGTTTCTTCAATCTCCCTAGAGTGAATTTGTTGCAAAAATAAAGTCAAAGAACTGCTAGCACTCTTTCGGGACTTAGGCTTGGGGCCCCTATTGGGATTTATGTCATAAAACTCGTAGATTGTAAATATAATCCATTGACCGTTATTAATAAAGTGTTATTATTGTAATAATTGTTATTTATTAAATTATGAGTTTTGTCTTAATAACCCAAATCCAATAAACTAACATCCCAAGCTATTTAATGAGTCTTGAACAATATGTAGAGACATATAAGGATCAATTTTCAAGATCAGCTTAAAGGGTCTATAGTATAGGGATAAAGTTGGGTACCTTATCCTGGCAATACTATGGATACAACTCATTTTGTATTTGATACAAACGCAATAATCCAACGCATTCGTGTAGTTGACATGCGAGTGAGGGTATCCTATGCAACGAGTTTGCATAAGATCGGACCGCGAAATAGTAACTAATAGATGTAACTCCGTTAGCTAGTTAGGTTTCTATTTCACTAGGATGACCTAGGTAATTTAGTCTTAATCTTGAGTGTATTATGAACTCCTGTTCGTGAGAGATTGTCATTTGAATTGTATGGGTGAGAGTGGCCAGATCGCCAACTCAATAAGCTTATCATTTTGGGGACAAGACCGAGTGGGAAGCTGGGAACATAATTACACAAGATGAAATTCACTCCTTCCCTACTTTAGGGTAAGTAGATGAGTGTTCCATTAAATGGTGTCTACAGGTCTTGAACAAAGAGCCCTACCCTCTCCATGGCATGAGAGGGGTTTCTGTTTACTAGTAGGACCATAAACAGGTTGTTCATTGGAGGAGCACTGATATTTAAAGATTAGAGGTAACCTAGGGGTAAAAAGGTAAATTGACCCAGCTAGTGTTACTCGTGAAAAACTAACTTACTATTATTGGTCTATATCCGTGGACACAGAAATATATCTATAGTGAGAAGATTTCAACTATGAGTCTTTAGTGGAGTGTACACACAGTTAACAAATATTGATTAATGTGGTTAATGTGTTTAGCCAATTAATCTTAGATCGTTGTAGCTTCTGATCTGTAGGTTTATTAGGTCCCCTTCCTAGCTCGTAAAGAGTAATGAGATTTATTTATATTGGTTGTAATTTGAAATGTTCAAATATACTTAGGGAATTAGTTTAATGTATAGTGATACATTATAATATAAAGTTTGTGGAACTTTATTATAAATTTAATTTTGGATATGATTCAAAATTAATTTATGAGAGATAAAATATTTGAATAAGTTCAAATATTAATGTGAATTGGATTCATATTAAAATTATTAGTTATGGGAGAAACTTATATTTGAATATGATTCAAATTTAATTTAAGTTAAATATCTTATATTTAACTTAGTTATTAATTAATTGTTGAATTAATTAATAATTTAGTTTTATTTAATTAAATTTAGAAAATGATATTGCAGAGATATTAATTAAATATGATTTAATTAATTATATTCATATAAATGTATAAAATATTGGAGAGATATTTATTCAAATAAGATTTGAATGAAATATTAAATTAAATATAATTTAATTAATTATTAACTAATTGATTAATTGTTAATTAGTTAGTAGATTTAATATTAAGAATCTCATGATTCTCTCCTACTCCTTTTTCTATTCTACGAAGGAAAGAGAGCTACAAATATCTAGAAGAAAACAGTTTTTCTAAGTTAAATTCATTAAGAAAAAAGTAAAGGTTTTTTCTCTCTGCAAAAAGAGTTTCTCTCAAATATCTCCAAGTCTTTTTTCATCCCAATTGGTTCCCACAAACCAAACTCATCCTAGAGGATAGGAAGATCTCTGACGGGTGGTGTCCCAACTTGGAGATTGATTTGTAAATTCAGAGACGACATTGAAAGTAAGTTCTCGTATCTTATCTTTAAAAGCATATGCTTAGAATCTATTTAGAATTTTGATTCTAAAATTTTGTCAATGTTCCGGTATTTTAAGATTTTCAAATTAATTTGAGAAACGGTTCTTTAAATTATTCTGCTGCCATAGGGCTTTTATCCTTTTAGTTTCAAGGGTAGAAAATGCCCATACTTGTTGAATCGATCTACTACCACGAAGATCACCTCATATCCCTTCGATGTTGGTAGCCCTTCTATGAAGTCCATAGAAATGTCACTCCACACGGTAGTAGAAATTTCTAAGGGTAACAACAACCCCACTAGTGACAAGGCCAATGCTTTATTCTTCAGACAAATCAAGCACTCCTCACATTATTTCTTCACATCGAGTTTCATACCCTCCCAATAAAGCTCACCGGCCACACATTTATAAGTTCTAAGAAATCTGGAGTGTCCCCCAAACACTGAGTCATGGTAGAATGCTCTTATGGCATTCAATCCAAACACTTTTATACTGCCATCTTTGCACGACGAGGACAACTGCCATCAGCTCCCTTTCATATATTGGCTTTGCCCGATCCCTCATAGCCAAGGTGTGATTGAAAAAGGAAATGGGTCGTTTAGATTGAATAAGCACTATTCCTATGCTGTACCCAGATGCATCAGTCTCTATTTCAAAGGGGATGTCGAAATCTGGCAAGGCTAAAACAGGAAGAGTCATCATGGCACCTTGCAATTTCTAGAATGTCATAAGAGCCTCTTCATTCCACTGAAATCCCCCCTTCTTAAGAAGCTGAGTTAGAGGAGTGGCTATAGATCCATAATGTTGGACAAACTTTCTGTAGTACTGGGTCAATCCCAAGAAACCTCGAAGCTCTCAAACATTCTTAGGTATCGGTCATTCCTTGATTGCCCTAATCTTCTTCGAATCAACTTCAACCCATTGACTTGAGATGATGTGCCCCAGGTAATCTACTAGTTTTTGCACAAAGCTACATTTCTTCTGGTTTGCATAGAGCTCATTTTTCTGCAACACTTCTAAGGTTGTCCCCAAATGCACCATGTGTTCCTTGAAGTTCTTGCTGTAAATTAGGATATCATCAAAGAACACCAGAACAAATTTTCGCAAATATGGTTTGAATATAGAATTCATCAATGATTGAAATTTTGAGGGGCATTAGTTAATCCGAATGGCATAACCATGAACTCGTAGTGACCTTCATGGGTTCTAAATGTTGTCTTCTCAATGTCCTTCTTACTCATTCGAATCTGGCGGTATCCAGCTTTCAAATCGATCTTAGAAAACCATGTAGCACCATTGAGTTCATCGAAGAGTTCCTCAATTACTAGTATGGGAAATTTGTCTAATATCGTCACATTATTCAGTGCTCAATAATCCACACAGAAGCGTCAGCTTTCATCTTTCTTCCTAACCAACATAACGGGGCTAGAATAAGGGTTGCTACTCGGTTGAATGATTCCCGATGCCAACATCTCATCATCCACTAATTTCTTCACTTCTGCTTTTTGTTGGAACACATACCTATACGACCTCACATTCACGGGTTCGGTTCCTTGTTTCAAATGAATATGATGCTCAATACTCCTCTTCGGTGGTAATTGGTCAAGCCAAGTGAAGACATCTTCAAATTTCTTCAAGACCATAGACACCGACTCCTCTACGGTCAGTACTTCTTCTAACTCTCCTTCCCCGTCCGATGACTCGCCCCACTCCATGGCTCGACATTCGACTAGAAAACCTTGGTCACACCCTTCCTAAGTCTTCATTATATTCTTCAAGCTTACCCTCGTTTTAGTTAAACTTGGATCTCCCCTAATCGTCACCTTTCTGTCATGATGCATAAATGACGTAGTTAAATTTCTCCAATCCACTTATGTGATCCCAAGAGAATAAAGCCACTGCATCCCTAAGACCACATCCACACCCCCTAACTCCAATGGCAAGAAATTCGCTACCACCTTTCAATCATTGAATTTCAACTCAATAGCTTCACAAATTCCCTTACCTTTAATAGCGATGTCCGTCGTTGCTATCTATAAATTCTTCACCAGTTTTCAGAGATAAAATTGTGTGTAGCCCCACAGTCTACTAAGTTCACCACTTCCTTGATTTTCATCTCCCCTCTTATCTTTATCGTACCCGGGTTTGATAGCCCTACCACTGAATTAATGGATAATTCCACAGCAGCCTGATCTTCCTCTGCTATCCTCATCGATTTTAAATCTTTCTTGTCCATCTCAATTTCCTCGATAATCTCAAATTCCCCCTCATCCTCCATGACAATATACATTCGAAGTTCTCTTTGCTCCTTCATTTTACATTTATGGTCATGAGAGTACTTCTCATTACATCGAAAACAAAGTCCTTTCTCCTTGCAGGCTTGAAACTCTACGTCAGACAACCTCTTATTTGGTCCCTCCTTCTTAACTTATCCGCCAGCCACTCCCGTAAACCTTCCTTCTTATTATCCGCTGAATTAGGGCTCACACCATGTTTAGTACTTGTCAAATTCGATGGTGAGTACTTACCTCCGCATGTCCTTTAAGGTTGCCTTCTCCACGAATGATCTCACGGTTCTCCACCAACTGAGCTAATTGCATCATCTTGGCTAATCCAGTTGGTCGACAAAAATCCACCTCGACCTTGATCCACGACAACAACCCATTCATGAATGTCTCTTCTATCACCCTTTCATGTAGATTCGATAATGGTGCCATCAGTCTATCGAACGAGTTTCAATTATTCCTCCACTGTCGTCTCTTGCCAAATTCTTAAAAATTGGCCACATATAGACTCTTCGCGAACTGTTCGAAACCGCACCAGGAACTGTTCCTTCAAGTTCGCCCAGTCCACAAATTCATCTCTCTCCTTCTGTACTCTATACCAGTTCAGGGCTGGACCCTCAAAGCTGATAGTTGCCACCAATACCTTCTCGACATCAGTCAATCTATGGATCTGGATGTTGGATCGGTATGGCAACCCTAGAGGGGGGTGAATAGGGTTTAAATAAACTTTTTGACAAATAAAAAGTAAAATCAACTAATTAGATATTTTTTAAAATTTAAATAAAGAACTTTGTAAACTTTGTTAAATAACAAGATTGATAAAAAGATATGAATGGAAGTATGCAATCAAACTCAACCAATAAGAATATGTAACTAAAATTAAATTAAAAAATAATTAGAAAAGAGTTAGAGAAGAAGACACCGTAATTTTATAGTGGTTCGGTTAAACTCAACCTACATCCACTTTCCCAAGCACCTCTTGGGATTTTGATTGAAAATCTTCTTTGGACTCCTTTTTCGGGTTCAAGAGCAAACCTGATCATTTCCACGGGTTAGGATCCAACCGTTACAATATGTTGAAGTTTTTAAATCACGCAAAAGAAAAACTCTCTAAAAGAGTGTGTATACAATTTGAAGCTCACAAATTTAATCCTCACAATATAATAAGAAGCTCTCAAGAATAAGATGAAAAGAATAAAAATTGGAAGCTTTAGAGAGAATAACAATGTTGGCTTTTTGCTTGAGGATTGTAAAGATTTTAATGATCTTGTGTAAATGTGAAGTATTTAAAAAGAGAGAAAAAATAAATTCAAAATCATTTGGGTCATTAGATATAAGTAAAAGAAAAATGAATGGTTGAGATTTAAACTTAATTAGCCGTTAGACACAATACAAATAATAATATAATAATATGTCTTTTCAAAATACTTTGTTTAAAAAGAAATCAATAAAGCAACTTCACCATATTTTAAAACAACTAGCCGTTAGACACAAGGAAAAAATAATAATATTAAAATCATTTTCTTTTTAAATTCATTTTCTTTATAAAACCCAATAAAACATAACAAAAACCCACATTTGTTACTCCTTCATTACTCCAAGTGGCTTTCTCTAATTGGTTCAAATTGAATGCTTGGTCGCCACGTCACCATCTCGGGTATTTTTCCGTTAACCTTGTTTTAGCAATATTTTCTTCATTTGAACTTCGATTTGGGTGATTCAAGAGGCGTTAGAATCATTTTTCCAAGCTCACGATATGGTCTATTCAAATTAATAAAATTGTCAATAAAAAAAATCAGATTTGTTATCATCAAAACATAAATTAATTGAATAATTAAAATAAATTAATTTGAGATTAAGGGCTAAAAAGCCAACACTGGAGATATCTATCGGCTCAAAATAACCAAGAATCAGGATCTTCCCCATTGAATACTGGCATCTCTATTTTTTTAAACTTATTGCATTCTGTATTTCCCTCCTCGCTTTCAGTTCTGTCTTTTGACGTTTCGCCTCTGCTGCCTATGCCATACGTTCCTTCTCCTATCTTGGCCTACATCGTCATTGTTTCACGCAACCCTGGTTCAACCTTTCGATCGCCCATGGTCGTTCTCTCCTTCGTTACTGTCTCCATCAACATCAACATCATCTGCTGATTTTTGTCTGTTTGTATACTCAAATTCTCCAGTGTCGTCGTGATTGCCGTCAGCTTCTCCTCAATTGTCGGTAATTTGCTAAGTTCGTTCTTCATGTCAATTAACTGGTTATCATATGCTTCCAACCTCTCTTCCATCCGAGTCTGAACAATCGCTTTGATACCAATATGATGGAACACTCATATTGTGTTCTATCGTTGAATCTTTATTGGTACTCGAATGAATCGATTACAAGAATAAAATAAAAGCAATTCAATTACAATCTCTCTGTTACCTTCTGTCAAAGGTGCACAGATCCCAAATCTAACTCTCAAAATCTAATCCCCTCCAATACTTCAGAATTATTTATAAAAATATATCTCAACAAATTCCCCTAGCTATTTAAAATATATCCTAACAAATCCCCTAACTAACTTCACGTGCCTACACTATTGATGAATAATAGGAGGTCTATCATTCACCCCAAGATTGTCCCAAACAATTACATTATTCCACCCTGAGATTGTCCTGAGTTATTACATCATTCCACCCAAGATTGTCCGAAGTTATTGAGGGTGAGAGCACATTATGTGTTAGTAAGGGGAAGTTAGGGAGTGGGAAAGAGAAAGTATTAAATAGGAGGGGAGTGGGAAAGAGAAAGTATTAAATAGGAGGGGAGTGGGAAAGAGAAAGTAGTTCAGGTTTTTTTTGGGTAGTTTTGGTTTCTGCACTCTTTCGTGAGAGACAGGTTAGGCAGAGAAGGTTATGTTTTTCTTTTTACTTTTGGGTGTTCTTAGTTTTCTATTTGTTTGAATATAGAACTTTTTGTTCAACAATTCTTCTTTGTATTTTTGAAGAATTTTCAATCAAATTAGAACACAATTATTTGGTGTTCTATCAGACACACCTTACAGATCAGAGTTTCCTTTGAGCATCATCAAAACTTCTTTCATTTCTGATATTTCTGTGACACACTGTCCCATTGAGTAATAACATAATTTTAAGAAAATCTACCTACAGTCTCAGAGATGGGGGTAAATTTATTTAATTCTTTTCAGTCATGGATTTATGTCTAGTGAATTACCAAAGGTTATGTTTCTTTTGTTAGAAACTCAAAGCTGACAGTTTGCATTGTTTCTCTTGAACCCACAGAAACAAAAGAAAGACTTGTTGCCAATTTGGCAAAACTTTTCTTATGATCCTTACAATTATTCCTTCTTATGCCAGGTATTAAATCTCTATTTCTGATATTACTGTGATTTGTTTCAGAGCTCTCCATGGATGTTTGCCTACTTATCCCCTTCTCTAGAACAATTTTACTGAATTGTAATTTTGTGAGCAGCTAAATGTTCTGGAGCTGTTTTTGGACTGTTTCATAATTTTAAATTATTTGATTTAGATGTGAGTACTGTTTGTTCTACCGATTGGATGACTACCTGACCACAGATACATCTACTGTTACTTTTTTCATGCAGACCCTGCTAATGCTTCTCTTATAACTCAGTGTGGTGGAATTCCCCTCATCATTGAATGCTTGTCAAGTCCTGTAAACCTTGTGTGTGTTGCTTCTTGTCAGGTTTTCAGTCTTTGGTTCATAAAAGGCATTGCCCAAAAGGTTTTTTGGGAAAAATAATTAGGGCCCTACTGTATGAAAATTAACTTTTGGTAACTTCTTTAACTAAAATTTTAAACATGATTCAGCATTCTATTTCTTTTCGTTCGGTAAGAGACAAGAGTACTAATAGGAATATCTTTAGAACAGTAATAAGGATCTTTGTAAGGGTATAGTGGTAGTTAGCTGAGAGTCTTGGTTACAAATATAGATAGTTAGATATCTTTAAGGGAAAGCCATATTTTGATGGGTCAGTCCATAGTGGGCGGATTGTGGAAGGAGATAGCCCATTCAAAAGGCTGCTAGATATTGTAGGTTGCTTTTTATATTGCATTGTATTAGCATCTTTGTCTTTTCTGTGCTTGGATACCGAACACATTCTTTTATCAAATATCGAATTTCAATGTATTTTTTCTCTTGGATATGCATGATATTTTTATCATTTGCTAATATATGGAAACCTTGACTATTGAAAATTGATTTGTTGATCTAGTCCAATGTATCTCCACCTCATTTTTTCTAAAGGATCTACTAATATCTCGACTAAATCATCTGATAAATGGATCACTTTTACTATTCTGTCAAATTGTATCACCTGTGGTTGAATCAGTGATTGATATTCCCTTTGGTTTTGATCAAAATAAAGTGTCGAACTTATTTCAATTTGAGGTGAATCATGCAGTTAGCTTCCTTTTTGTATTTTATGGAGGTACATTAGTGACATAGAATGTGTAGAATTTAGCCACATTTGAAAATCCATTCATTCGTGGCAAACTTAACAATTCTTATCAGGTGAATTATGCACTTGGCGCCATATATTACCTCTGCAATACATCAAACAAAGAGGAGATTATGAAACCAGAAGTTGTAGATGTCATCAACAAATACGCAGTGGCTGAGAGTGTGAGCTTTAGTAATCTATCTAAAGCAATTCTGGACAAGCACCTATCTAACAGAAACTGAAACTTGATATTCTTGATGGCGAATTGGCTGAAATCGCATTGCTACGTTGCTCGTTCTTCTTTTCTCTTTATTCTTTTATGATCTCATGAGTATGACTTTATCTCTTTTATTCACTTTTTTTTACAATGATTTTTATATTTCTTTTGGTAACATTTGAAATCATAGTTAAATTTTAAAAATAAAAACTATATTTTTCCACAAAATTTGACTTTGATTTTTAAACGCCCCTAAAGAGTAGATGTAAAAGAACATAGGCAAAACGGTTAGAAGCTTAATTTTCAAAAAACTAAATTATTCTCCTACGGGCTAAGGTCCAAAGGGGTTGAAGTTTTCAATTTTAGGTGTGGTTCACTCCATATAACTGGAGGAGAGTTGATGAAATCTCATTGCATTGGTTCCAACAAAGATTACAAAGAGTGATACACAACTATTCGGAAGAGAATAAAAAAGTTTTTCCTCTTTTTTAGGTAAATTTGATATTTCTTTTATTGAATTTGCTTTATTTTGAACCAACTCCATAAATGATTGAGTTTTTGTTAGATAAATGATTGAGTTTTGGTTAAATTGTAGACAAAGTTATAATTCATCTTCGTTGATAAGAATCTTCGTAAAAGTCTCGTGGAAAGATTCATGATAGCTTCATGATAGCTTTTATCAAACTCTAGATACCGCTTAACAAGTTTGATAAAGGAAAGGTAGAATTCTAACTTTTAATATTAGAAAGGTTTGATTTTAATTTTTTCTAAATTATATGGATTAAATTTGTAATTTAACCTAAAAATTAAATTTAATTTCGACTAACTTTGTAATTTTGAAAAATATCAAAGAGGTCAAATATGTGGAGGTTTCGACCAACTTTGTAAGTTTGAAAAAAATCAAATGTCAAATATGTGGAGGTGTTTCTCTAAAAAAACAAAGTAATGTATATGGTGGAAAAATTAAACCAAAATTTTATTTTGACTGATAATGCAATTCAGTGGCGTATTCAGAAATCATTTGAACTCAAGACTTTAAAATTTTAAAAAGGGACACAGCCACTAAACTAAAGGTAGAATATAGAAAAAAAATGTATTATTTAAGATATATTATAATTTGACACTTTAAAAACTAATATTAAAATACAAAATCCGGAAATATGAAAAAGGCACGTGTCCTCCTAACCCCTTAATCGATCCGTCCATGATGCAATTGCTATTTTATGATAGTTGAGTTAGATTTCGTTTTCATACATAAATCAATTATAATAACTAATTAGAATTGGATTCACGTGGAGTTAAAAAGTCAGTTCTGACTTGCATACTTGTCTTTCTTTTCATTTTGTTTCTTTCTAGATGTTCTCAATTTGGGATTTTAATATTTCACGGTAAAGTTTTTGGTTTCAAAATTGATGTACAAATTTATGGCTCAAATATGTGTAAAAGCATGTTGAGACCTTATCTTAGGAGGTAAGTAAGAGTTATCAAAATGAACTAGTTTGAAAAGCTCCGATACTATCTTGAAAAGAACCAAAAATTTGATGCTTCATTACTTGAACATTTGAAATCTTTGCTACAAAGATCACTCAAAGGCTTTATGAAGGTAAAGAAAAACTATTTGAATGGTTCTACTCCAATGAGAACTCTTCAAGCCATATTAGCACCTCATTTCTCTGTCAACAAGACCACAAATAAGAGCATATGTCCATTTTAAAATCAGATAAATCAGACCAAGGCAGTCAAAGAAAGAAGCCTTTTTCCCCTTCTAGTGACATCATTCAAACATAGTGGTGTACACTTATTTTAGGATTACTTTCCATAACCTTATTTTAAAATGAAGAACACTTTCGGTTACCACTTTTGGAAAAGTAATCTAGTGTTTTTATATTATTAAAACCATTTTTATTATTCGACAAAATATCATGAAATTTTAGAGAAAATATGAGTTATCTACACTTTCTTTTCCTTCTAAAAGTCATTCCAAACTCACTCTAAGATGTAAAGGAAGACTATTTTAAGGAAGAACTAACTTCATAAAAGTGAAAATCAAAATGCAAAGTGAATTTTGAAAGTAATACTTCGAGGAAAAATACCATGTATTTTTAAACTTCTAACTAGGTAATCAAACACTAAAAATAATTCAAATGAAAACTTTTTTCTTTTTACAGTCGAAAAGAAATTTAAAATCTCACTCTGAATCCAGAACATGAAACGCTAATTGATTATAGCCTACTTAACAGAAAAACTTCTAATCTTTCCTTGAAGTTTGATTAAAAGATGTCAAGCCATAGGAAAATTGAGCAATATATGATGGAAAGGCAAATGGACATACCATTATAAAGTTCCATGTTCTTCCAGGGTCATTATACCGAGCAAGCAAACAGCCGTTCCTGGGTTTGAGACCATCCTTTATGAGACTAGAACGCAGTTCTTTTGCCTTCTCTTGCACAATCTCTTCAATAGGTTTCCCACTGAATTTCAAAACTGCAGCAATACCTCCTTCAACCTTTCTCAAGCCAACTATATCTTGTTCAGGATCTGGTAAACTGAAGAAAGATGTGATATTCATAATTGAGCATTCCACCAAGTGAAGTATGCAGTTCATTAAATAGCTTACAACTTGGCATTCCCAATTTCATAGAGTTTCATTTAAAAAATTTGAAGAGGGGATCCAGTTAATCGCACCTGTCTATATCTTTCTCTGAAGGAAGAACTATTTGAATGGAGACTTTGGGTGATTCAGAGTTAAACTTTTGGGTGAATACAGGAGTGGTCATGGGTATCTTCTCCTTTGTAGAGTTCTTCCCAAATATATACCTGTGTTTATTTAATCATAATATATTACCAACAAAAACAACAATTCTACTTTTACCCAAAGGAGAAAATGTATGGTTTTATTCAAGTGTCATGCTGTAAGGGAGGGCGGTGGTGTGTTGTGTCCTAGATGAGGGAGCTTAGCAGCTGAAAATATATACTAGCTTACAATTTGCCAAATGTGGCATCGAGCATGTAGAATCTGGTGTGAATCAAGACGGACCAACTTAGCAAGGATGTGTTTTAGGGTGGGTGGGCTCAGGGGAAAAGAGATACTCACCCAGCAACTGTATTGAATCCTGCAGATCCAGCGAGCTTGTCTCCACTTGTTTCTACCACTATAAATGGAGCATATTTCCTCACCTGAAGAAAAGATGTACGTTGGACCATAACTATCATCTTTCAGATTACTAAAATCTAAGTGCTAGAAAGTTTCATATCAAGTTAGTCTTGTTACAACTAACGAAATATTGTCATTACTCAAGCTACTCGTGCATACAATACATGAAAAAATTAACATTTCTATATTCATTAGATCCATCAACTCTTGAAACGCTTGCTACCTTGAGTATATATTTAGTTAATAAATAAAATGTCAGCCGTAAAATCTTCAGTTTCACCTACACATCATTGAGATAAGAAACTCTCTATGGGAAGCAATCACAAAGAATATGTTCTGATATGTACCTGGACTAAGAACTAATCTGATAGTTATTTTAATTTTTGACAGTCTGAGTTCAAATGTATCTGATGACTGATCTACTAGAAATATTAAGAGCATGCCTCAACATTTTAAGTGAGAAAAATAACTTCAATCCAAGAGCCCTTGAAAGGCTGATAAAGGGAATAATAATTTAATACAACACAGATAACAAAAGATCATGAAACACATAGCAAATGGCAGTAGAAAACAAACCTCATACTTTGCAGTCCTTTTCAGAATCAGATACTTGGGTGATTCCAATTCTGGAGTCTTATAAAACCGAAGCTGAAGAAAGTAAACATTAGAAAAACAAGAGAATTATCTCTTGTGGATGAATTTCATCATCAATAAAACATCAATACCTGCTTGAAAACATCCCAAAGGCCTTCTACTGAAAAGTAGTCGTTGTTTTGTATCGAATCCCAGAGATCCTAATATTAAAAAAAAAGGATGAGATGGATTCAATAGAATTCATAACTGATCGGGCAGCCACATATTCTCTCATTCACTTTCAAATTAAGGAAGAAGGATGTTACCACGTGACTACAGAACTTGCCGGTCTCTGGATTGATACCCATGATGGAATTTCCTGTGAAAACTAATTCTGGTTTCCATGGTAGAAGGGCAAACTTCATTACCATAGTCCATCTTGTAGTTATTTCATATGGTCCTGTCTAGAGCCACTCAATCAATCAGATTAATGTTAAAAAGCAACGATAAGTTTCTTCTCATGGACTCCAATAATAAACTAATTTCATAACGTTAAGAAAATTTGAAGCGAAACGAACCTGTTTAACCCAGTGCAAGAAGAATTCAGGCCTGAAGAGTTCTCGCAAGAGGGAAATATTAAACAAATACCCACTAATCGTATCGTGCTTAGTAATGGGGTCACGAAATCTCACTTGTTCGTCGTACGCCGTTCGATCAATCCCCTGTTCATCGAAAAGATGGGAAAGATCTTCATGCAAGAAATCCACCAATCGGCCTACATCGAGCGTCGATTTTGGTGGGATTTGATCAACCAAGTTGCATCGAACAACCCACTTAGAATTTTTGGTATGAGGTTTAAAAGCTGGAGTTCTGGATAGAAGTAAACGTGGTGGGAGGTGGGTTATTCTGCCGGATTTCGGTGGGCGGAGAAGGGAACTGAGTGTTGGGGTTGAGGGGAAGTTTTGGAGGGAAAGTTGAAGAGTGGCCATTTGAGCCTCAGCCACAGCCGGCGGAGTGTCATTGGGAAGGTGGGATTTGGAGGTAGGGGACGGGGAGTGATTGGCTGATTTTTGCTTCCTCAGAAATTTTTGTGGTGAAGAACAATCCAAATCATTTGAACAATCTACGTGTTCCAGTCTCAGCCATTGCTGAAATGTCCATGCATTCTACAGAAAATTTGTTTTTCTTTTATCTTATTGTTAAAAACCTTTTTCGTATCCTATTAGGGGGCGTTTGAATTGTTTAACTAACTTCAATTTGTTCTTTTATAGGACATTAATGTGGTCTTCTATTCAAGCACTCTTTAATTTTGTAATTTGATTATCACTTCAATCATGTTTGTTCCCAAACTATTCTTACAAATCTTTCAAACTAACTAAAGCAAGTCTATCACTAAAATGTTACTATATTTTGTAAATATTTTCAACGGTTTTATAAAGTATCAATAAAAAGTTAATCTAATTAATCTTGTATTATTTATACCCATATCCATAATCAATTCAAGCTTAGCTTCTTCAAATTAATGAAATTTGTGGCTTAATTGTGAGAGCAACACTTGAACACCAAATATAGCAAGACCCACTAAATCAACTAATCAAGTATTGGAATTTCTTACTAACCTTAGTCAAAAAATCAAACTTTTGGACAACATTTTCACTTTTTCACTTTTTTCAAATCCCAAGTTTAACATTTTCATTTAAAACACAATTAATTTAATTTAATATCCAATATTAACTTTCACTAAACCCCATCAATCCAAATGACCCATTTTGAATCTCCATCCAAAATTCAGATATCTAAGAATGTGAATTAAATATCATATTCTCCTTCCAACCCAACTCATTGAATATGTCTAATGTGTTTAATGATTTATTCTCAAAAATGGATTCAAACCACTTAAATTCCTTTATCAATGTTGATTGTAACGTGAACTAGTAAATGATTTAATGGACCTACAGTTTATCAGCTCCGATCTAAGATTTATCAGTTAAATTTTTTAACCTAGTTAATAAACATTTGTTGACTATCATAATTGTCCATTATAGCTCGTACGTGCATTTTTCTCATTAAAAATATATTTATGTTCATTGGATATGATTCGTAAGTCAAACCTTCACAAGTGGATCATAATTTTGGTTGGGTCAAAGTTATCATTTTCAAAATTACTTCTTGTTCTTTAAGTTTCACTCAAATTCTAATGAACAATTGATTTGTAATTCAATCACTCAATCGAATCCCTTACAAGTCATTCAAGATTCAAAGTCAGCACTAAAGGGAACAACTTCTCTACTAACTCTCACTACAAAAAATTATGAATCTTCCGACGCAAATTTACACCGTTGGGAGATAACCCATCTCCTGATGCTCCAAATGGAGTGTCGGGAAATAGAAGGAAACTCTCGACGTCATGTAATGACACTGAGAGATAAAAGAGAACTTCTGACGCCATGTAATAACATCGGGAGATACAAGCGAACTCCCTATGCATTACTAGTGGTGTCACGAGTTAATGGAAAATTGTTGACCCTTTAATTAAAGGATCGGCAGTTTAGGGATAACTTTGTAGGCTGTGTTGGCGGGGTTGGGAGTTGGCCTTAAAAAACCATAAATACTAATGTCTTAATATTTTTATCATTGTCGTCCGGTGCCCCTCGTCCAAAGCTCTAAAGATATGAATGCCTTGAAATTTTCGTCATCTCCATTTCCTCTGCTCAAATTCCCGTCGAACTCATGCTCCCAGACGCATTTGATGCTCGAACGGGTGTATTTTAAAATTGGAATTTTGTGATCATTGTATAGCATGGTTTTTTCTTTGAGATTCACGGTCCATAGCACTCATGATCATTGTATAGCATGGTTTTTTCTTTGAGATTCACGGTCCATAGCACTCATGAATTTGCTTTATTCATAGGTTGTCTTTTGGATGTGGATATCCCCTAAGACATTGGGCTTGGGCACACAAACTTCAGTGTATCATCACTCCTATTTGTCTTCACTCTTGTTTCTTGTAGGTGAGTCTGAACCTGTGAAAGTGTTTGAGAGAACAGCCAATCTGGCTAACAATCAGATTATAAACTATAGGTATGATCCTTCTGAAAAGTGGTTAGTTTTGAATGGGATTGCATCTGGTTCACCTAAGGTATGTAATCATTTTCTTAAATTCTTATTCTCCATGGAAACGGCACCCTTGTTTGTTTTCTTTAAATATCAATTTGCACCTACAAAAAATTTCTGGGTGGTCAAGATTCATATGGCAAAGTTCTTTTCACTTCCACATACAAAGAAAAGATGACTCAGATAGAAATGGTGGATAGAATACATTTAACTGGTATTGGTTAGTTTTAGAATCAGGATTGATTGAATTGTTTTATCCACACTGACGCCCATCCTCCCTTCGTTGGTTGACAATGTAATACACAATGGTGTACTTGATTGGGGCTAAAACACTACCAACTTTGTCTATGGTTTAGGCTTCAGTTTGTAGTAATTCGCAAGACATGCTTCTTCCTGAAGAAAATTGAAGACCATTCCTAGTGCTTTCGGCCTTAGAAATTAGAATTAGAATTAGAACTTAGAAGTTATTGGTTATGGTTACCACTCCTCCAATTTCTTACGTAGCGCGATGACTTGTGGCATAGGCTTTTTGCCTTCTTCTGTTCTTCATGAATAGAACTATTTATTTTGTAGTTTTTTTGCCATCTTTTACAGTTAAGAATGATGTTCTTAAATCTTATCCTGTTTACATTTGTTGTAATATGTAAAGTTATGAAGCTTACAAATTTAGGATTGTTGGAGTTCTGATTTTCTTTTTTCTTATTATATAGAGGCCATAACTTGTGAAGGGTAATATGCAACTCTTCTCTGTGGATCAGCAGAGAAGTCAAGTATTGAGTTCTGATTTGCTTTTTTCGTATTTTATCCTAGAATGTTGGTTGTTGGAGTTTTAATTTGCTTTTTTCTTATGGAGTTGACACTTGAAAGTATGAAAATTGAGATGCTTCTTTAAATTTCTAAGAAGACAACTAATCATTTCTAATTTCAAATAATTAGAACCCTGTCACCTATGAATTCGGTTTCATCTGAACTAGGAGTTCAGTTTGGAACTTCACTGGAAGCTCCTCACGTGATTGATGTGGAATCTCAGGTAATGGACTTTTCTTATTTCTTGGTTTCTTGAGGATTAGTGTCTGCGTATTTAGATGGGAAGTTCCAAAAACCTTGCCGAAATATTCTAGTTGCCATGAATAAACTGAATTCCTTAAGGCCCAATCAAAGAAATTAAGTCAAGGACGAACTAAAATACCACTGAATTTGATTTTGAGCACAAGGAAAAATCTAGTTCTTGATGGGAGTGACTAGTATGGTTTCTTAATGATGGGTTGAGTAATTTTTATTTTCCTTCTTTTGAATCTAGGCTTTAAAGCTAGAATAATTTGGAGCGAATGGATCAGATGTTGAAAGCGTATGTTATCTACGAGACCTAAATGATGCAAATAGCCTCGTTGATGTGATGCATTCTTGTTTGTAATCGGTGGTGGTTACATAGGAATGGAGTGTGTTGCATCTTTAGTGATTAACAAAATTAATGTAGCGATGGTTTTTCCTGAAGCACAGTGCAGTAAGGAGCGTTGTTATTTTGCTTTCTTCTATTGATTAGTCGTTAGCCATCCTTATTATATGGACAATTGATCTTGGAAAATGCTTGCCTTAATGCTAATCTCTCTTCTTTCATCCAGCTTTACTAATTCATATGTACTACAAGTGTAGAACTTTTCTTATGTACCCTTCTATCTTTCTTATCAGCTCTATAAGAATCAATAATTTTTTTTAATTTTGATGCACGTAATACTTTGCCAATTGAATTCTAGAATTTGCTGCAAAGATTCTTCAAATAATTCTTTAGTTTTTTAGTTTTTGTGACAGTTTTTTTCCTCCCTTCCATTTTCTAATGTAAACAATTTTCGTAGTAGATAGTTTTTGTTGTAGTGTGCATCTCATCCTTGTTTTAGGTTATACAGAAACGCTTTTAGTTTTTGGTTGTAGGGAAAAAATTGTCCATCAAAACTGCAGGAACATATAAGATATGCTTTAGGGGATCCTTTGGAAATTTGGCTTAATAATTTACTTTGCTTGGATGGTATTGCATCTCCTATCTTTAGGTTAGCATGGTGATTTTCTATTACAATTATGGAACCTAATTGTGAATAAAAATCTTTGATTCCAAATTCTTGTTATTTTCGTTTTACCTAGGTATCCCCATCCTAGTGAGTGCAACTTATATCATGTCAATCGAAACACTTTGTTCTCCTTTCACAAAGGATGTGGAGCTTTTTTGCAATTGATTTTCATACTTATCTCATCATTTAAGCCACTTAATTTTGTTGGTTTTAATGTTAATTTGTTGTTTTGTTTCTTTATTTAGAGAATGATCACTATTTATGTTCATTGCATCTCATAATAAAAATTCTCTGGATGATCTTCAATTAGTGGTTGATGCTCCAGATCATAATTTGATTGTAATGTTTGGTAATTCTTAAAAACATTGTCGTGATGACATATGAACTATACTCTCAATTATGTTTTGTTAGTCACTCATTGTCAACATTAACATTTTCTCTTCTTTGTTTTCTATAATAATTTACTCTGATCTTAATGTTTTTTCTTCATGATGTTGATAAGGAAGTGGCCTTCGTTTTCTCTTTATTGCTATCTTTAAAAATGTTATTAAATATATTTCTAACGTTGTCAACATATTTACTAATATTGGTTTTATTTATTTACCTTGTATGGTGAGCCCTCTCCCCCCTTTTCCCAGTTGCTCATTTGTTTTCTATGATGTATTGGATTTACCTGCTCCTCCATTTGGTAGTCTAGAAGTTTGGTCTAGATTGCAGTTGTAATCTCTTTTCTTCATTTTCTTTGTCCTCATTTTTTTTTCAAAGAACAGTTTGGGTGGTTACACTGTATGTCACATGATTACCACATACTCAAACATAGACAATTACACTGTATTTCACATGATTACCACAAACTCGTTAGTTGGTGGTGCATTAGAAGAGCTAGCTTGCTGATTCTTCACGTGTTCAGTAATGCTCTTCAGTGTGTTTCCTAGGTCTTCAACCTTTGTATTCATCTTCTCCTTTATAGACTTCAAAAGTTCATACATGTCTCCCATTTTTTTCCATCTTCTCTTGGCTTATTTCAATTTGTTCTAAAAGTTTGGTCAGTCCGTCAATTTGAGTTGTAGAGTGTGAGGCCCTGATTCAGAAAAGGAAGTCCTTTGGTAAAGGACACTTGATGGAAGGTTGTTTCGGATAAGTGTTGAGACATCTCGAAAGAAAGGATGCAAAAAGAAAGTAGGTGATGGAAAGAGAAAGGTGTAAGTCAAAGATTCTATTGCGTGAACATAAGCGACTCGATGAGGATGACTAGTGAGGAAGGCATTGCATTAGGTGCCAAAAGCGAGGTCTTTGGCAAGATACTACGAGAAAATGTATTTGTGCCCAAGAGATTGAAGCGAGGAAGTAAATGTCTTGTCAAAGTGACACGACAACTCGTTGTGGAAAAGGAAACGACGATGACTTTTCGAGAAGAGAAAAGGACAATCGAACAATTAAGATTTTGACTTCCCTATTTACATGTGTCTCAAAGGAAAGTCAAATCATTGTTGACGGTTAGTTTACGTGTCAAATGTGGGTTGATAGCATAGTGAGTCGTGTTAGTAAGGTAACACACATGTAAAGCATGGAAGTGATCTTTGGAGGTGAAATACCTCTATAAATAGGGTCGAAAGCCAAAAGAAAAGGAAAGTTTTGTCCAAAGAGAAAATGATTTATGTTTTAATTGTGATGAATGTGTGCAAATCATTAGCTTTATTCCTATCAAGTAAGTAGTGCTTATGTGATGTTCGTATAGTGTGAATGGCGACGGTCGATGCAACAAGAAAAGGAATGAATTAGGAAACTTTTCAAATGTTATTGATGGAGTGAACATCACAGTAGCTCAATTGCAAGATACTGGCGAAAGCGAATCAATCATTGAGAGTAGAGTTCATATGTAACCTGTGGACCTTTGCTTGATGGTCATAGATCATCAACTTAAAAGGGTTTTTCTTGACAGTTTTTGCATGTCAACAAAATCACAACTTGAGAACTCATACTTTTTGATGTTTTTGTCTATTTGTTCAATAAAATAAGGGATCTTTTCTTGATGCACATGAAGTCAAAATAAATATTGCATCAAAAAAAAATATTTTTCTTGATGATCTTTTGCCTCATGGCCATCAAGAAATCAAAATTTGTTTGCATCAAGAAAAAAACAAATTTGTAGTAGTGAGTTGATACATCTAAGGGTGAAAATTATGAGGAGACAATTGTTTGTTTTGATTCTAATGAGTTTAGTGTTGATTCCTCTATGCATGATTCTGAAGATAATGAAAAAGAAAATGTGGATGACCAGGATAAATTTGAATCTAGAGAGCTAGGAAAAGATTGAGAGTTTGTTGATGATTATAATGATGAAGGTCAAAACGTTCACGATCTGCCACTCGTGCTTTTGCAAGAAAACCTAAATGTAAACCTCGATCTATATTCATATCTGTCATTCTACTCCACTTGATAGTATTTCATTTCATTTTGAAGAAAGTGCTACCTATTGGAAATGTGTTGCTACGAGGAATATTTTTTCCAAAAAAGACTAGAGATGGTGTTTTATTTGGTAAATAATTAGTACAAGAAGATTTTAGAGGCAAACTAGAACTTAGATTACAGCTCAAGTTCGTGCTACCTAATTGCCGGAAGAGTAAACCAACTATTTTGTATGTTTTAATAACTTGTTTTCTTCTTTTGAAAAGAATCTAGAGAATTATTAAAAAGAAAAAGAAAACTATTAAAATAAACATGTCTTAGTAAGCATAATGTCACGTGGTTATTTTGATCACAAAACCAACGTGCGGCACGAAGGTGTTGGGGTGCACCAATGTAAGCCTAAGAGTAATTGGACTTGTTGGAACAAACTAAGGAAGAAGGAAATCCGTAGGTAAGAAGTAGGCAAAGAGTTGTAGACAAGGTGTTTGATAAAATGCTTAAGAGAGCTTTGTTGATGAATTCCCAAGGATTCTGTGTAGTCTGTACAAATGGACCCTTTTGGGGTATTTATAGAAGTATACAACCAATTTACAAGCCCTAAACCGCCTTACAAGGTCGGCAAAAGCAATCTGGAAAATTCCCGAGCGCTCATGACACTGTCCAGAAGCTTCTGGAGGCGTCTGCGTGCGTCTGGCGCGCGCGCGCCTTCGCGCGTGTTCGCGAGCCTTCTCGGCCGCTCGCGATTCTTCTGGAACCTTCGAGAGGTTCCCGGATGCTTCTCCGCGCGCTCCGTGTCCGCTTTCCGCGCGCGCTAGTGTAGCGCGCGCGTCCGACTGGCCTTGCGCGCACGTCCATGCCGCGCGCGCGCCATCTGCCGTGCGCGTCCGCTTGTCTGCCTGTCGCCCTTGCGCGCGCACGCGTCCATGTCATGACAGAGCCGCGCGCGCGTCCATGTCATGATAGAGCCGCGCGCGCCAGTCTCCTGCACATTGGCGTGTCATAGGCTTGGCGTGAACTGGTTCCTCTTCCTTGGGTCTTTGGACTGCTTGGGACTTGGTTGGCTCCTCTTGGGCAATGCTAAGGAGCCTTAATTTGCGAAAAATTTGTTGGGTCATTTTTGGGGCGTGACACCCTCCCCCACTCGATTTCGCAACGTCCCCGTTGCGCTTTCTTGAAATCTTCTGATTTCATCTTGAAATTGCCATAGGGTGTCTTCCTTTTCCCAACTTGCTTCGCTTTCGGGTAGTCCTTCCCAAGCAATCAAATATTCGTTATAACTGGGAACTCCTCTCCTTCGTATCTTCCTCTCCGCTAAGATCTCCTTGATTTTCCTGTCGAACTCTGAGATCATGCCGGTAGGTGCACGAGAGGACTCACCTCTGCTTGGATCCTCCTTGTCTTCATAGAAAGGCTTCAACATGCTCACATGGAAGACATTATGGATCTTCAGTCTGGGAGGAAGTTCCAATCGATAAGCTGCTTTGCCCACTTTCTCAATGATAGAGAAGGGTCCTTCGTATCTTCGGATTAGGCCTTTATGTACCTTGCGTAGGGATTTAAATTGGTTTGGTAGCAGCTTTACCATTACTTTTTCCCCTACTTGGTACTCTCTAGCCCTCCTTTTCCGGTCCGCCCACTTTTTCATTTTAGTGGCGGCCTTCGCCAGGCATGCCCTTGATATATCACATTCTTCGTGCCGTTCCTTGATTCTGTTAAGGAAGTCACTTCTGGACATGCTGGTGGTTATAGCAGCCAGTTTTGCCTTCTGGCTTACGACGTTATTGACTGCATCGGCGTTTCCTGACTTTGCCTCGAGCATAACGTCCTTGTGTTCTGTTGGGACTGTTGGTTTAGAATTTGTCTCTCTCGACGGTACTGTTTGATGTTGGGTTTCGGCGACTCCCTCCTTATTTAGCATGGCTGACAATCTGATTGTTGGTTTTCCCTTCTTTAGTGGGATGGTCGTTATTTGACCATCCACTATCGTCAGGGTACATCCGGAGGAGTCAACGATAGCAATTACTCTATCGAAGAACCCTAAGCCAAGCACAATGTCAAAGTCATCCATAGGTAGCACGGTGAAGTCGAGCTTACCTTGCCAATCACCGATCTTGACTGTTACACCTCTTGCTACACCTTTGATGGCTTGTGCTTCTGAGTTTACCGCCTTGACAGTCCCCTCTTCGTTTGTGAACTTGAGGCCTATTCTCTTAGCCTCATTCACGTTCATGAAGTTATGACTCGCACCGGTGTCAAACATGGCAATAGCCTCTCTCCCGTTTATCTTTACATTTCCATGGAGTAGGCCTCCTTTAGTTGTTTGATTGGCCTGTTTCAGAGCTCCAATGTGTTGCAAGGAACCAATCTGTGGTGTATCATCTCCTTGCTTGGACTCGAGCAATTTGGCAACAAGTGCATTCATTGCTTTTCTATTCGGACAGTCTCTTGTCCGATGAGGGCCATTACAAACAAAACAGGGAGAAGGTTTGGACGACTCACCTTGTTGAGTTTTGTGATACTTGCCATGTCTTTGGAATGCCTTCTTTCCCTTTTCCTTTTGCTCGGAGTCTCTATGCTTGTAGTGATTGCCTTCACGTTTACTTGGGCTAGGTTTTCTCTCCTTTGATTGGGTTGTATAATCGATAAGCATCTCAGCTGCGGCTATAGCGTCGTCCAATGTTTGGACATTGCGACGGTCTAGCTCAACCTTGGCCCAATCTTTCAATCCATCTCTAAATTGGAATAGGGCTTCCTTCTCGGGCAGATCACTAATTTCAAGCATAATAGTGGTAAATTCCTTCACATAGTCGAGAATGTTACCTGTGTGTCTTAGACTTCGAAGTTTGGCTCTTGACTCCATTTCAGCATTGTGGGGAACGAAGTGCTTTCTTAGTTCGGCTTTGAATTGTTCCCACGTCTGGATGGCATTCCCATTTTGGTCAGCGTATCTTCGACGCCACCAAAGTTGTGCGGCATCCCTTAGGAATGTCGGGGCATTGTTTATCTTGGCCTCATCATCTCGAACACCGACAGCTACATAGTATCGGTCAAGGCCAAAGAGGAAGTTTTCCACAACCGTGGCATTCCTCACCCCATTGTATGTGTCAGGTTTCGGCACTTTTATGTGAGTAGTGCCTTGCACAGCGGTGTGTGTACTGGTGGATGGACCGTCTCCACCAAAGTGCTTGGAACGACATTCCATGCAAAGAGTATCTACCTTTGCATCTAGGGAAATATACCTAGAATAGAGTTCGCGTAACTCACCTTCAACAAATGTCTTCAAAGTGGTTACGGTTGATGACAACTCTTTCAAATCCTTTTGGAATGTTTTTCCAAGGTCGGCCACGAGCTCCTTGGTTGCTGCGGAGATTTCCACATTCTCCTGAATAAGCTCTTCGTAGTTATCACCCAACTCTTCTACCGTGTGCTGGACATCCTCGAGACTTTGCTCAAGGTTGGCAAGGCGAGTTTCGACATGCTCCCTTGCATCCGGACCCTTAGATTTCGATCGTCGGGTCGGGGATCGTCGGTCCTTCCTACCTCGTGTGATAGGTCCTTCAAGAACTTGCTCAGCTTGGGCTGAAATGTGGCCTTCTTCGCTGGACATCTTGTTCACAAGTCAACTAGGGATTAAGTGGGTGTAGAAACTGTGTTCCGTTACTTTGACAACGTTTCAAGAACTAGAGTCTTGAATCTTGGTCTCTCGGTATCGTGCACTTGATAGCAACGATCAAGAGTATGTCCCTTTGAACGAACACGCTCTGATACCACCTGTCACGTGGTTATTTTAATCACAAAACCAACGTGCGGCACAAAGGTGTTGGGGTTGCACCAATGTAAGCCTAAGAGTAATTGGACTTGTTGGAACAAACTAAGGAAGAAGGAAATTCGTAGGTAAGAAGTAGGCAAAGAGTTGTAGACAAGGTGTTTGATAAAATGCTTAAGAGAGCTTTGTTGATGAATTCCCAAGGATTCTGTGTTGTCTGTACAAATGGACCCCTTTGGGATATTTATAGAAGTATACAACCTATTAACAAGCCCTAAACCGCCTTACAAGGTCGGCAAATGCAATCTGGAAAATTCCCGAGCGCTCATGACACTGTCCAGAAGCTTCTGAAGGCGTCTGGGGCCGTCTGGCGCGCGCACGCTTTCGCGCGTGTTCGCGAGCCTTCTCGGCCGCTCGCGATTCTTCTGGAACCTTCGAGAGGTTCCCGGATGCTTCTCCGCGCGCTCCGTGCGCTCCGTGTCCGCTTCCCGCGCGCGCTAGTGTAGCGCGCGCGTCCGACTGGCCTTGCGCGCACGTCCATGCCGCACGCGCCCATCTGCCGTGCGCGTCCGCTTGTCTGCCTGCCGCCCTTGCGCGCGCGCGCGCCCATGTCATGACAGGGCCGCACACGCTAGTCTCCTGCACATTGGCGTGTCATAGGCTTGGCGTGAACTGGTTCCTCTTCCTTGGGTCTTTGGACTACTTGGGACTTGGTTGGCTCCTCTTGGGCAATGCTAAGGAGCCTTAGTTTGCGAAAAATTTGTTGGGTCATTTTTGGGGCGTAACAATAAGCATGCTTATATGCATTCATGAATAACATTTATCTTTTCATTTTTTGCTACGATGGTGTTTGTTTTTTCCTAGCTTCCAGCTCTCTTTTAGTCGTGAGGCACTTGCTTATCTCTAACCCTCAACATTTTGCGATGGCATAGCTTGTCTATCCTTGTCCTTCAACATTTTATTTTTGTTATGATGGTGCTTGTTTATCCCTAACTTCTAGCGTTTTATTTAGCAATGTCCCGGTTGTTTATCCATTGCCTTTGACACTCTTTGATGTAGGGGTGCTTGTTTTTCTCTAGCCCCTAGTATTTATTTTTGTTGAGATGAAGTTTATTTATCTCTGGCCTCCAACTCTCTTTTCGTCGTGAGGTACTTGTTTATGCTTGGCTCCGACATTTTTCTTTGGAGGTGCCTGTTTATTCCTAGCTCCCAGCGTTTTATTTTTGTTATGTGACGTTTATTTATCCATGGTATTTGACACTTTTTATTGTGGAGGTGCTTGTTTATGTTGGGATTTATGTCCTAAAACTCGTAAATTGTAAATATAATTCATTGACCGTTATTAATAAAGTATTATTATTATAATAATTGTTATTTATTATATTATTAGTTTTGTCATAATAACTCAAATCCAATAAACTAACATCTTAAGCTGTTTAATGAGTCTTGAACATTATGTAGAGACACACATGGATCAATGTTCGAGATCAGTTTAAAGGATCTATAGTATAGAGATAAGGTTGGGTACCTTATTCTAGTAACAATATGGATACGACTCACTTTGTATTTGATACAAACGCAATGATCCAACGTGTTTGTATAGGTGACATGCGAGTGAGGGTATCCTAGACTGGACCGCGAAATAGTAACCACTAAATATAAATCTGTTAACTAGTTAGGTTTCAATTTCATTAGGATGACCTAGGTAACTTAGTCTTAATCTTGAGTGTATTATGAACTCCTATTCGCGTGAGATTGTCCTTTGATTTGTACGGATGAGAATGGTCAGATCACCGACTCAATAAGCTTATCATTTTGAGGACAAGACCGAGTTGAGAGCTAGGAAAATAATTACACAAGATGAAATTCATCTATTCCCTACTTTAAGGTAACTAGATGAGTGTTCCTTTAAATGGTGTCTCCAAGTCTAATAAAGGGCCCTACTCTCTCTTTGGCACGAGATGAGTTTTTGTTTATTGGTAGGACCATAAACAAGTTGTTCACTAAAGGAGCATGGTATTTAAGGATTATAGGTAACCAAGGGTAAAACGGTAAATTAACCTAGTTAGTGTTACGAACAGTCGTGAAGGACTAACTTACTATTATTGGTCTGTATTCGTAAACATAGAAATATATCTACAGTAAGAAGAGCTCAACTACGAGTCTTTAGTGAAGTGTATACACAGTTAACGAATATTGATAAATGTGGTTAATGAGTTTAGTCAATTAATCTCAAATCGTTGTAGATTTTCATTTGTAGGTCCATTAGGTTCCCTTTCTAGCTCGTAAAGGGTAATGAGATTTATTTATATTGGTTGTAGTTTGAAATGTTCAAATTTACTTTGAGAATTAGTTTAATATATAGTGATTCATTATAATATAAAATTTATCAAACTTTATTATACAAATTTAATTTTGGATATGATTCAAAATTAATTTATGAGAGATAAAATATTGGAATGAATTCAAATATTAATTTAATGTGAATTGGATTCATATTAAAACTATTGATTATGAGAGAAACTTATATTTGAGTATGGTTCAAATTTAATTTAAGTTAAATATAAGATATTTAATTTAACTATTAATTAATTAATAGTTTAGTTTTCTTTAATTAAATTTGGTTTAACTAAATTTATAAGATATTGGAGAGATATTAATTCAAATGAGATTTGAATGAAATATTAATTAAATATGATTTAATTAATTATTAACTAATTAATTAATTAGTTTGTATTAATTAATTAGTTAATAATTAATTAAATCATATTTAATTAGTTAGTTATTGATTAATTAGTAGATTTGATAATAAAATCATATCTTTCTCTCCAATTCCCTTTCCTATTCCAAGAAGAAAAGAGGGTTATAAGTATCTAGAAGAAAATAGTCTTCTTTAAACGAATTTAATCAAGAAAAAGTAAGCCAATGTTTTTTTCCCCTAAAAGAGAAAATAGTTTCTCTCAAATACCTCTAAACTTTTTTTTCATTCCAATTGGTTCTCACAAACCAATCTCATCCCATATGATAGGAAGGTCTTTAATAGGTGATGTCCTTCCACATTTTGCAGATTTAGAGACGTCAACAAAAGTAAGTTCACTGTATCTTTTAAATTTAAAGCATGCTTAGTTTTATTTAGAATTTTGATTCTAAATTTTTGTCAATGTAGTGGCATTTTGAGATTTCCAAATTAAATTGAGTAATGTTTTTTTTTAAATCTTCCACTACCATAGGACTTTTATCCCTTTAATTTATTCCTTGGCTCCAAAATTTATTTTTGTTGCAATGACGCTTATTTATACTTGGCCTCTAACTCTCTTTTCGTCGTGAGGTTGACAACTTGTGGAAATACAAATTATTATAGTTTTTTTTATTAGAATAATGAGCTCAAAATAGGAAAGAAGTACATTAAAACACGTAGTTTATTTTGAAAATGCATAACTGCTGAGAAATAGATTTTACATAAGCCTTCACTCCTATTTTACCATAATTAGTGTGTCTTAATGCATGATTAATAAAAAGAAGTGAACTAGTGAATTGCAAGGGAACTTACGTCAGCGCTACATGATAAGATTTTGATTGACATTTAACATTTCTAGGCATGCGAGAAGACCAAATCACAACAAGAAAAGCGGTTCACTAGGAGACAGGAATGGTAGGTAGAGATGATGGACTTGCGATAAACACCTTTCGTCGTGCAGCGCTGACATGCTCAGAAGAATAGAAAATTTTCGCTGAAAGTTGTCTATAAAAAAGAACTTCATCTTCACCGTACCAAAGGAGGCCTAAATGGTCCAAAACCTCGAGAGAATGGAAGAAAGGAATAGCCTTTTTGTCGACTGTAAAGAGTTTTTCTTATTCTTCGATCAGTTGTGGAAGTGAGAGCTTAGCTTCTAAGTAAAGAGGAACTGATATTCCATTTATCCTCTAACTTGTAATATTCTTCATCTTCTTTGTCTTTCATTTTTGTATTTCTTTGTAATATATATTGTTCATATTGCACAATGGCCTAAGGTCTGCATTCTTTAATATATTGCATAATTATACCTCTTCTATCCTTCATGTCTTGAATTTTCACTTTTTAATGTGTTATTAGAAGTTAAGTTTGTGATAGGTTCTTGATAAGAAGTTCAACTTATAATTCTTGTCACGTTAGTTGAGCTATGTTCATCGCTTGGCCAGCATATATCGCCAACTACCCGAGAGGGTAAGTAGCAAGGATAATACTAACTCGTGGAAGGAAGAGTTTGGAGATAAACTCCACCTTGTGAGATAAGTTCCATCATTTGTATTTCGAAAGGTGAACAAGCGGACATAAGGCGTCGAGAGGTTGTTGCTCTTCATCGTGAGGTTCTACAAGTATTATAAGTGAATTCTTCTAGATATAAATTGCCTAATCACACTTAGTCACTTGAGTCCCGGAAGGAAAGAAAATGTGACATCTAAAGACTTTGAGAGAACCTCACCTTAATCATAAACTAGTTTAGCAAGTTATGTCGCGTCAAGGCTTTCGCATGGTTTAATCGCCTAATAATGCGTAAACCTTCCTTCACCTTTTTCTCACATGCAAGTTAGTTTATATCTCCATTTTGCATCCATTTATCTCCCTTTACAAATTCTCTAAGTGTACATAAGTAGTTTTAATCTTGGTTCTTATTCTTTTATACTTTATTTAGTTAATTCTTTTATATCGCCCAATTGATAAGTAGGCTCTAAAACTACGTTTGATATCAATTCCCCGTGTTTGACTCTAGATCAACCACATAAACCTATTGTTTCGCTTATACTTGGGTAAGCAGTAGAAAAACTTGTACTCAACAAGGACTTAGTAGATACGCGATAAAGAGAGGTACATAGTGAGTACTTCAGATACAATGATCATGACCAATGATTGATCACATTGAATTAATTGTGCATTTAAATAACCCCGAATTCGAATGGAAGTGAATAAATTTTCCACATCAGAGGCACTTGTTTATCCCTAACCCTTGACATTTTGTTGTGGATATGCTTGTTTATCCTTGGCTCCTAGCATTTTATTTTTGTTGTTACAACGCTTGTTTACCCCTGACCCCTGACACTTTTTCCTATAAATGTTCTTATTTCTCCCTTGCCTTTGACATTTTATTTTTTTGCGATGACATTTGTTTATCCTTGGCCTACAATGTTTTTATTTTGTCTTGTACTGCTTATTTATCCTTGGCCCTTAACACTTTTTGTTCTAGAGGTGCTTGTTTATCTCTGGTCCTCAATGTTTGTTATGACAACACTTTTTGTTCTAGAGGCACTTTTGTTATGACAACACTTGTGTTATCCCTAGCCTCCAGTGTTTTATTTTGTTATGTGGTGCTTGTTTATCCTTTGCCCTTGACACTTCTTGTTGTAGAAGTGCTTGTTTATCCCTAGCCCCAATGTTTTAGTTTTGTTGTGATGACACTTGTTTATCCCTAGCCTCTAACGCTTTTATCTTGTTAAGAGGCGCTTGTTTATCCCTGGCCCCTTGATACTTTTTTGCTGTGAAAGTGCTTATTTATCCCTGGCCTTTGAAGCATTTATCTTGTTAAAATGTGTTTGTTTATCTTTTGCCCTTGACATAATTATTTGTTTGAAGTATTTTACCTCAACGAAATGAAGGCTCCACCCTGAAAGTCTACATGGACATATGAAAGAGGGCATGACGTAGCAACCTATTTTTTGTCTGACCTTATTTAAAATTAATTCAATTGTTGGATAAATTTTTGACTTAATTTGGTTCATTTTTAACTTTTTAATTAACCACATTTTAAAAAAAAGTTATTTAACTATTTTTAAAATTTTGTGGGCAGTTTTTTTAAAGTAACTAAATCATTGGTTAGACTAACTAAGATAGGTAAAAAAATACTAAATGTGGCAGGTTGTCAAAGACTCCATGCTATTTTGGCTTAATTTGGTTGTTAGGCCAAAATTGGTATTCTTTCAATTTTTTAGCAATTTGAACAAATGATTTTGGTTATAAATAATCTCATTTAAGGAGATACACATAAAGAAAAATCTAAAAAAAAAAAAAAAAAAACCTAGAGAGTTTTACAAGCTCCACATTTGTCACACCCCACCCCAAAAATCACTTCGACCTAATGAAGGCGTATCACCTAGACAATCAATGTAAACCTCAAACCTAAGGAACTTTGATTTTTCAAAGAGTTTGAAATTATGATTTTAAATGAAGTTAAGATGGAAAAGCAAGCTTGAGAAGTGTATTTGTAAGTGTGTCATGTTAGGTGTAAAGAAGAAAACTTATGAAGGAATGAGTTAAAAGTTAAGTTAGAAAGGGGAAAATTTTGGCTAAGTCTATGGTGTATGTGTTTTGGGCTTGGTGAGCAGCCACATGAGGAGAAAATAACCTCTAAAGAGATTATTTAGGCAAGGTGATGTTGCTAGGCGGTCAAAAACAAGTTTTGGTTGTGTGTGTGGCCAAGAAGGATGAAGAAGGCCTCTAAGTATGTTAGGTGTTTGGACTAGGTGAGAAGACATGTGCTTAGAGGTTTGTTGGACGTTTAGGCTTGCCAAGAAAGCTTACTTAAGAGGTTAGTGTGGCATTTAGAAGTTAGGTGTGAAGGGCATGGCTATGCAAGAAGAGTCTTACGACTTTGACAAGAGAGGTTAGTAAAGCTTTTCTAAGGGCTCAAGGAGTTTTGGTTGGGCATTTTGAGTGAAGTTAGGTGAGATGTTGAAGAGGTGGAGCCAGCGGAGTGCTTTACAAGTGTCATGTGCATGCTTTTGTTAAATTTTTTCAAACAAGAGGTGTCAAGATTTTCTCATGCAAGGTTCAGTATAAATAGGTCACTTCAAATTGAAATTTCTTCCAATTTACTTGTGCGTTTTTTCTTAAATTGGTCTCAATGGTTCAGAATTGGAGTTTATTTTTTAAGTTAGGGCTACTAGTGAATTTTGAAGAGAGGAAGGTTGAGTTTAAGTTGAAAGAAGGGAGAAAGGTAATTTTCAGAGGAATTCGGAGCAGTCTTCACTCCAAAGAGACTACATAACGCAATTTGTGGAGTTTTTGACTAGAATGTATTAGGTAGGAAAGTTAAGGCATTTTTCATCAACTTTGTAGATGGAAATATTTTCCTTTGAGTTCTGAATTTTAAGGTATTGATCTCTAAAGTAGAGTTAAGGTTCTAGCCAAAAATGAGTTTCTAGACAGTGTGATGGTTTGCTAAGCGTCAAGGGTCACTAAACGAGATGATCATGCAAGTTAGAGACGTGTTTTGGGCTTATGTCAGACGCACAAGGCGCGCAAGGAGAATGCACGCGAGATGCAACTCACACGGCCAAGGAGACATGCGATGATAACTTGTAGAAATACAAATTATTATAGCCTCTTTTTATAGAATAATGAGGCCAAAATGTAGAAGTATATCAAAACGTATATTTTATGTTAAAATAGATAAGTACATAGAAATATACCTTGCATAAGCTCTCATGCCTGTTTTACCTTGTTTTTAATGCTTTGACACAAGTTTGCAAACAAAAAGAAGAAGCTAGTGAATTGCAAAGGATCTCGCGAGATAACACTCGACAAGAAGCCATATCAGGAAGCGAGAAGCAGTTCGCTAGAAGATAAAGTAGTAGTTAGAGTGATGTAATCTATTGGTAGAGATTACCTTTGGTACACACAATCGAAAGGATAATTTTTCACCTAAAATTGTCTATAAAAAAAAGCCTAATTCTACACCATTTAAAGGGGGGCCAGATGTCTGAATGGACCGACCAAATGACCTGAAGGGGCCAAACCCTAGAGAGAGGTGGAAAGGATTAGCCTTTTCACCATCTGCAAGGAACGTATCTTCTTCTTCTCCAATCAGATTGTAAAGTGAAGGCTTAGAGTCTGAGTGCGGAAGCATCCATCTTCCATTTTTTCCTTAACTTGTACTATTTTTTTCATTCTCTGATCTTCCCATTTTTGTATTCTTTGTGTAATATATACTGTTTGTATTGTACAATGCTCAAAGGCCTGCACTCTTTCATGTGATTTGTACCCTTTTCAATCCATCCCTTCTTTAATTTCCATCTGTCAATGTGTTGTTTGTAATTTAAGTATGTAGTAAGTTCTTGATAAGTAGTCTAGCTTATAACTCTTATCGCGTTAGCAGAGCTGTATTCAACACTTGACTAGTTTATGTCCTCAAATACCTGATAGGGTATGTAGCAAGGACGTGGCTAACACGTACAAGGAAGAGTTTTCTCAACCTTGCAAGATAAGTTCATTTGTATCCCCAAAAGAGAACAAGTGTGGACACTAGGTGCCGAGAGGTTTTTGTCCTTAAATACAAAGCTCTATAAGTCTTATAAGTGAATACTTCTAGTTATATTTCGCTTAACAAAGATTAGTCATCTGGATCCCAACAAGTGACCATGTGTGACGTTCAATGTCTCTGAGATGAGCGTCTCCTAATCATCATCTGGTTAAGAGCAACATGTTACTTAATCACCTTACAATGCATAGATTTTCCATCACTCGTTCTTTTGTGCAAGTTAGTTAATATTCCACCATCATTTAATCATCTTGCAGAAAACCTTTATGTGTAAATAAGTAGTTATCGTTTAACATTCTTTGCATTTGTTAATTCGTTCATACTGCCTAATCTACAAGTAGACCCTATAAATAAGCTTTGATATAACTTTTCATGTTCGACCCTGGATCATCTAGGAAAACCTTCTATTTCGTTTCTACTTTGGCAAACAATATGAAAACTTGTACTCAAGAAGGACTTAACTAATATGCGACAAAGAGGCACATAGAGAGTATTTCAAATACAATTATCTTAACCAATGACTTGTCACATAGAATTAATCATGCACATGTACAACTTTGAGTCCAAATGAGCAAGTCAGGTGGCATGCTCCTCTTGTGATGTTAGCACGCGGAAAGGCTTGCCCAGGCCTTGCTTGCGAGTGCTAGCCTTGTCGCAAACCCCTCACATGTCAGTCTTGCCAAACATGTGATTTTAGGCTGTTTTAGTATTTTGGAAAATTTTAAGCAAAGTTTCAATATTTTTATGATAAAAGGAAATTAAATAGAATTATTTTCCATTATTTCAGATCAAGAGGAGATCAGACAAGTTTATAGACCGAGGGTTTAAACTACCATCTGTGAGTGACAAAGTTTTTTCTAAATGAAGTTTCTAAATATATCTTACGAACTTACTTATTTAAGTAATGATTCCTAAGCGTTAGTTAGAAATTTTTAGCAAAACATGTATTTATTAAAAAACTGCTAGAGTGAATTGCAAGCAATGTTTTATATCTAATGATTTTATAAGCATGAGTTTATTGATAATGATTTTATAAGCAAGAAAACCATATTTGTTATATATACTGAGTTCTCGACTGTCAATGTACACAAAGTTTCAAGGGTAAAGGGTTTTCCGCTACCACCAAGTTCAGGCAAGATGGTTTAGCGCTCTACTATCTTAACCAAGTTCAGGCATGGTATCGTCATGACTGAGTTTTCAGGCATAGTAGGTCGAACTAGTTGCTATCGTGACTGAGTTTCCAAGGTATAAAATAAACAACGTTAAAAGAATTGCTTTAGCAAAGAAAGAAAGATTTGTCAGAGATTTACTTAGAAAGAGTTTAATAGTTTTATACTTATGTTATGTTTTTTATCGATTTATAAAAAGACTAAAGGTTGCTTATTTCAAATGTATAATTTATTCAAACCGTTACTCAATAAGCTATTTAGCTTACCCTTTTCAAATTCTTTTCAACTTTCTAGGTAGAGGTCGTGATTTGAAAGCCTAACCGTTGTCTTCAGTCTGCTGTTCAAAGTAGTTAATGGTTTTGCTATTGTTAGTCAGTACTTAGGTCTACTTTTGTGTTATACATCAGCTAAGGGTAAGTTCAGTTGTTAGCTTCTATTTGATTCAAGTGTTGTCTATATATAGTGGCAATTAGCCTTGTGTGTTTAAAGAACTCTTGTAAGAAAGTTTGTTTAAGTTATATTGTGAACTTTGGTGTTTGTTCGCTGCATAAATTTTAATTTGTTTAGTATTCCAAAAGCTTCAGAAGTCAAGGTCAATTGGTGTTGTTCAGAAGGGGAACGATGTTGGTTAACTTCTGCCGTCTTTCGAGTCAAGAGTAAGTGATCCAGGAGGGGTGTGACATTTAACATGTATCACATCGCGTGATAAACGTTGAACACCTAGTAAGCGGAACAACTTCTTAAACCGCTTTCAATGCAGATCTCCAACTTTGGACTCAAGAAACTCACTCACAAAATGCAGCGAAAAAATAAGCATCTTAACATACTTAACTTAGCTTTACTCAAGTCCTTTAATTACTAGATAGAAAACACAGAACACTACAGCGGAAAAAACACGAAATCTTTATTGTTTGGACCCATTCTTACTTAGTACAAAGGTAAAATATTAGAGTGAACACCTTGCCTAATTCTCAGAAAATTGTGAGGCGGCCCTCTATGCTCAAGATGTTTAGGAGTATAATTACTCTCTTATTACAAGGAAATATAATATAAAAGAGTACAAATTTTTTGCTCAGCTTCCACCCATTACAATGATAACTTGTAGAAATACAAGTTATTGAAGCCTTTTATATAAAATAGTGGAGTCTAAATGCATAAGAATAGAAACAAAGGAAAAAGTAGGCGATTTGGCTAACTTATGAATAACATAACATGAACGAGCCTTATCCTTGTTTTACTGCGTTTTAGTGTTTTTATCACATGATTTCTAGGCAAAAGAAGTGATGCTTGACAAAATAACGTCTACACAAGAAGACACGTTTAACCAAAGCGTTCAACAAAGAAGCACACTAGGTGTTTAAGGCACTAGCAGACAAAATTGGTTGGTGCAAAATTCTGAAAAAGGACAGTCTATGCATCGTTGATGCAACTTTTTAGATCATTAATGGTTTGTGGCCTCCTGTCAACATCAACTCTCGCCTATAAATAAAGTCTCTCACTTCAGAACAAGGTATGCATATTTTTGTCGGAGAGCAAGCTCTAAATTATCCACCCTCCATTTTTCTGAGTTTCTAGGTGCGAACCTATAACAAAAGAGAAAAAGAGTTCTTCCCCCTTCATCTTCCTCCTCATCCATAGGCAAAAATTGGAGCCAAAGAGGATGAGAAATCATACTCTGAGGCGTAGTTCCTTCTTCTATCTTCCATTTTGTGTTTATATTGTACTATGTGGTAATATGTACTCCATGGCCGAAAGGCTTAAAGTTATTTTATTCAATACGTTGCGGTTTTTATTTCATTCCCCTGTGTTCTTGTTTCTTACCTTCTTTGATTTGTTTAATTAGTTTATTAGTAGTAAAATATGTTTTCATGCTTAAAGAATCATGATATTTGTATTTTAAGTTTTGCTCAGTTGAAGGTGGATATCAAGAACATTGTATATTCGAAAAAAGCACAATGGTTTTAATTGTAATCATCTGACAAGTAAGAACACACATCTGACTATGCGAGTGGCAAGAAGATTGTAGAAATACAGTCTTATAGCCAAGTTTCTCCTCCACATACATTGCAAAAATGACAATGCATGTGGCGAAAGCAACGAGAAGTTGTCCGCCTTAATCAAAGAGAAACAACTTGGAATGCTCATAAAATGATTAGATATAAATCATATTTTAACTTTGTTTATTTAGATCTCGAAAGACGAGCAAGTATGGTGAAGGCGCCGAGAGGTAGCTTGCCTCAATTTAGAGTTAATGTATGCTTTGTATCGCCTTAAATCATTAAGCACAGTTTATTACATTTAAATAATTAAGCTATACCTACATCGTCATGCCTATAATGAGTTCTTTATTCATTTTCCCTAATTTTGCCATGTCATCTTGCACCACCAAAGCACTATAGTGTAAATAGTAGATTAAAAGGAATATTATTCATATGTCATATTGTATAGATTATACCGCATGATTTAGCAGCACAATAGGATAAATTAGGATCTTAAATTCCCTATGTTCGACCTTGGATTGACTAAAAAAAACTCTCTTCGCTTATCCTTGGGAGAGAGAGAGGAAAACTTGCATGATAATGTTTATTTTTAACGATTTAGCAACACATGAATATAAGTACATCTTTTTACTCATACTTCTATTTAGTTGCCTAACAGTCACTCAATTAGAGCTCATAATATCAAATCTACAACCATTTTGCATGCATATAAAATGGTAAGGAAGAAACTCATCTTACTCTTCTTCACTTGGCCTCAACGCCTGAACACCCGAGGAAGGGAAAACTTAATGCGTAAGTCAAATACTTAGTGAGTGAAAGTTTAGAAATACATTTTTGGGGAATACAACACAAACACAAATTCATTTTCATTTCATTAAACATAGGCTCACAATGCCTTATTTTATAAATCACATAAATCACGCATTAGCTTCATCTTATTCCTTTCTACCAAGAACATGGATTTTTCCCTACGTCACGACTACTGGGACTCACTCTTACCAGCATCCTGCGTTTAGACTATTGTGATGTTCACTCCATCCACAACATCCATGAATTTTCTTGATTCGTTTCTCGTTGCATAGGCTATCCACACGATGCCTTTACACATTATGTGCACACAACATAACAACTGCTCACTTGATAGGAATAAGGCTAATGGTTTACTCGCACACAAGCATCACAATCATCACATAGCAATCAATAGTTTTCTCTTTTCATATAGATATACATGACGCATTATGCATAACCACGAACTTCGAAAGAATACATTAAACACATTTTCCTAAGAAAATCATTCACAAAACACTTCTTTTCACTCGCAAAATACTTCTTTTGCATTTAAAAGTCACTCACAAATTACTCAATTTCCTTCCTTTCAGATCACTTAGTTCACCTCCTCTTCTCGGCTAGCCTCTTTAGCAAACAACTTAACTCTTAGCACTTCCTTGGAAAATTCTCATAATAATCATACTTCCTTTGATTCCTTTGGTCCTATTTATACTAATCCTTTTGTCCGATTAATCACCATCAAGACTCTCTTTACCTGCAAGTTCCTACATATAACTTTGTACAAGTCATCTTACTATTTGTCGTGTCGCGCAACCAATTCAAGCTCAATAAGTAGCCAATTGTCCATTCATGATCAAACGTTCCCTTGAGATGCTAACTTTATCTTCTCGAGAAGCTAAACTCTTCCAAGTCTTCTTCTCCTTATAGCTAATTGTCCAACTCCTTTTTATTGACTTCTCATCGTGCTACCACAAGAAAATGCCCGACTTCTTTTGCATAGAACGCCTACTTCGCTGCCACAACACTTATCACATACTTTCACCCCTCGTCGCCCTTCCTTAAGATGAAAACTTCTTTGTAAGACGCCTCATTTCTACATTTAGCCAAAACAATCTTTTTACCAATCTATTCTTCAACAAGACTCCTTTTTTGGATCTAGGCCTCACAATATCCCCTCTTTTTCATCAAAACTCTAGCCTTCTTAGTCATCACTTCTCTTAGGTTTCATCTTCTTAGAAAATACCAAGGATCTATGACATTCATTTTTTTCTCTCTTCTAACAACTCCGTAAATCTTCATATACCTCCAAAAACTCCCTATAGTATGAAGAATCCAACACACAAGAAAAACTCTAACTTAATTGAAGGTGTAGGGGTTTAATCCGAAGAATCTACACCTCAAACAACAAGAGCTTTTTGTGTTTTGAATTTCAACATTTTTTATTTTTATTTTCTTTTGTTTGGTTATTCTTCTTATTTCTCTATTTTTCTTGCTCTTGCATATATTTCTTATTGTCTTGTGAGTCGTTTTATTTATTTATTTGTATTCTTTTACATTTTGTTATTTTTTTTATTATGTCTTTCCTTTGTTAATTTATTCTTAATAAAAAAAATGTCTTTTTTTTTTAACGATTAGCCTTTTTATTTATTTATTTTCCTTTTTTCATAGCATTCATTATTATTTCATTAGCCTCTTTTCATATTAATATGTTATTTAATATTATATTTTTCTCCTCTTTTATGGTCAATTTAATATCTTATTGCTAATAATTGTTTAAATTGTTAACATTTTAAATTATTTGACTTTAAAAAGACAGCTCATGATTGAATCTACAAAATTTATGAGAGTTTAATTTTTTAGAATTCTTAGGTAAGAAGCCCATTCTTTGGAAGACCATGATTAATCTTAAAAAAAAATTCTAAAATGTTAGTGTGTTCTTTTTAATGTTTATTAAACTATCATTACTATGCTTATTTAAATGATATTGGTTTACACAATCTTTTTGCATTAATTGCTATAGTGATTTTTTAATTAATATTTCTTTAAGAAAATTGGAAGTTATATCTTTTGTATGATTAAAAAATAAAAATATATCATTTGAAGACATTCAAATTTTTTTTATCTTTCGAAAAAACACATTCTTTCTATAAAATTTCGATAACCAAATCTAGAAAATTTGCAATTTTGAGATCCATCTCCAATAATTTCTTTTATTCAAAATTTAATATCATTTTGTTTATTTATTTAATTCATTATTAAATTATATTTTTCTGTTTACATCAATTTTCAATTTAAATTTGTCTACGTTTTAAAATCTCCACAAAACTCTTTTATTTTTAAAACATTTAGAAAACTTTTCTTTAAAATTATAATTTTTTTTTGTATGTTTTCCCACTTTCAAAATTTAATAATGATTTGATAAAGTTTTCTAATCAAAATTTTTTAATAACTTATATTGTTTTTCTTTAAAAAAAATCCTACTACAAAAGTTTGATTTCTTATAATTTTATTTAAGTCTAATTTTTTAGAATTCGATGTAAAAGTCTGATTTCTTATAATGATTGAGACGAGAGATTACATACTTCAGAGTCCAAGATTTGATCTCAATAAAAAAATGATTTTAGTTATGTTTTAAAAAAATCTCTTTATCACAAGACTATTACTAGTACGGATTTTGAGAAATTGTACTAATTTCTCACTTTCTTTAGGTAAAAAAGTTTTCTTCAATGTAGTCTAAGTGATAAAATGCTCTGGAGGTAAAATAAGACATTATTTTTTATAAAAAATTAATAATATTTTCAATTCAAGATTTGAAATTTGGTCACTTTTTTCTAAACAGGTGTTGTGGGGTGCTCACCTTCCTCATACATAAATAACTCCCGAACTCAATTATAGTTTTCAGATACCATTTTTTATGATTTTATTTTCAAATTGTTAAACTTATTTTGATGTTCAATCACAACATAAGAAAAATAGTAGCGAGTCCTTTTTTATTTTAAAAGTAACACATTTTGAGGACGTCAGCCGCTCTGCATCGTCTCGAGCACGTAATGACAATTTCTTCAAATGTATCAATACCTTAGCTTTAAAAACTTTGATGTATCTCGTTATATCATATCATATATATGTATCTCGTATATGTGTTTGTGCCTCATAGCTGAGAATGCAACCACCATAGTTGAGGGTAGTTTTTGCCATTTGTTAAAATAGATCTTAATTACATCTCAATCAGAGAAGTTTGGGTAAATAGATGGAGCATATATCTCTTAACCTAATCCACCCAACTTTGGATTATCTTAGTTTGCACGTGGTCAAAATTGATTCGAGGAAGAAACATCTACGCACAAGCAATGACAAAAAAACTATCAACAATGACCACTATCAACAAATTGGCAAATAGTGAAATTAATTATTAATAAAGATGGCCACTTTAGCAACAAAAAAGCATAATGATTCCTATTATATAGAGATTCTGAGATGGGATGATCAGGTAGTATTAAAAAACTTACTCAAGACTTTGAATTCGTAATTAAGGATATGCATACAACATAAATTAAGCCCGATTTGAATACGTAATTAAGATGCAAAGTGCTAATTAGATTGCTGATTTCAATTCATGAACTAATTATGGAATAGAATATATATGAACAACTAAGTAAAGAGGAAGAATAATGACATAATTAATGGATAAGCACAAAAACAATCCTACATGGTAGATACAAAAATTCGAAAACGTGATCATATTCAACTTTCTTGTCTTAAAGCAAAAGCTTATAAGAATCTAACCTGTCTAGTTGAACACATTTAAATAGATACACCTTCATATATGTCTTCTAGAATTAAAAGTTGGAAACTAATTATAACCATACCAATGTGGCATCAAAAGAATAAAACGAATGAAGTGAGGTATACTGAAGCTTTTAACATCTACTTTCAAAGGAATTATTACATTTCAATTATAACTAAACTATACTCACTTTGGCTAGTAATTTCAAACAAATTTATTTACCAACGAATAAGATTGTGAGAAATTTATGCATATTCTAATTATTGATGTGTTATGTTAATGGAAGCACACATAAATAAGTTTAATTATATAAAACTCATATTATTACCCTCAAAATGTGAAGGATTCGATTTCACCGTCCACATGTTAAAAAGCTAAACCCTAATTGACCTAAATATTTGAAGTTTTATACAAAAATTTAAAATTATATTCTTCAAAAACGACGCCCCTCAGATTGATTGATATTGAATGTGACATCAATTAATGGGAATTTTAGCTCGAAACCAAGGTCTATTATCACATGGAATCTATGGAAACAGCAGGATACGAGCTGTTTGAGATTATAAATAACATATATAAATTTGGAACTTGGAAAAAAAAGCAGAGGGATTTGTTGCCTTTTTTTTAATGTTCTTTTTATCAATTTTTGCAAGAGTGGATTGATTCTAGTATAGTATGTTAAATTAAATCAGCTTTAGGTTTCTATCAGCAAAATAAATATTCTTCCAAATTGGAATACGACTGAGGTTGAAGCATCTAAGCATCCATCGTCTTTTTTTTTAGACAAATATGCTTCTTGTTTTTTCCCACATTCCTATTTAGTGTAGTCATAGTGTAGACATACATTTCTCTCTATAATTCAATCAGAATTTGAATTTTCTTGTCAAATCTAGCCTTCTTTTTCTAAATAACAAATTAATAAATATAACAAATTGGTCCAAAATATGTAATAAAATTAATTTTGGTTTGTGTTTTAACGATTACATACCTAATAGACATGTTGTCATTCACTTGTAGGGTTAAATCGTCTCTCGTATCTATTCTAACTTTAAGTTTAAACTATGTTGGCGGCTTCCTATTTGAGTGGACTAATTATATGTGGGAGCATTTTTCTATTTTAGATAAAAATAAAAAAAAGGGAGTATTTTTATGTTTTTGCCCTTAAGGCTTAGTTTCCCTTGTTCTCAAAGTATTATACCAATTATTGGGGACAACGGACTTCCGCACATATTTGCTCGACAATGGTATATGTTATGTTTAGTTTGGTTCACTCAAAATATCTCATATCAATAAAGATAATTATCCTCACACTTATATATCTATGATTTATTTTTCTTCCTTAATCTGTGTAGAATTTTGTTTGCACCTAACCATTCTCGATCCCTTCAAATAAAGTACCACCTTGAATAATCTCTCCTCATTTGGTCCATTCGTGCCATTTGCACGAGAGCTTGTTCTTATGAAACTCTAATGTGATATGGGCTAGATAGAGCACAATCACGCATTATATTATGTAAACTGTACTCGATATCGACCACTTGTCACATCCTTAATCTCCTACTCGTAAAAAATAGTCCTAGCTACTAGTCTACTCTCCCTATAAATACAACTTACTTAAAAGCTCCCATTTGTGAATCGCATCCCAAGCAATTTTTTGTCTAATCTAGACATTCATTCATAAGAACTCTATCACTACTTTTGTTCAAAATTGTTAAAAATCCCACACACAAAGTTAGGTTTAAACCTATGACTCCAACAACTGATAAGGACAACGGACTTGGGTTGATTTTATGTAGTTTCTTTCATGTTTGTTGTTCTCTCCATGAATATAATTTATCTCACATATGCAAAATGAAATAAAATATCATTTTCTCAAATGAAACAAACAAACCTGATTTTTTGGTTTACTGTAGAGAGTCATCTGAGTTCATTACCATTTTTTATGGACAACGACTCTTTACGATATCTCTACAATTGTATGATATATATCATCTACTAAGCTTTGGTTTTTGTTCCACCCAAAAGAGCTCTACCCAATAGAAAATTTCTAGCCTATATGAGATTGATCTGTTTAAATTTCTAGTCCACGTTCATTAATCAGGTAATGTTTGACCCAAGTAGTTGGAGTTAAAAGGAAAACTCTACTCCATGTTAGACCAAAGGAATTTGTTAACTCCTTACCTCGCATGTCCCACAAATAAAATAATTTTCCATAGTTTTAATTAACAACTTCCCTCCTTATTTGAAAAGTTGGAATGGAAATTGAAAAAGGAAGTAAAACTTGTTGGGAAGAATTTTGAAATCATTCTGGAGAGCATGGTTTTATCATTTATAATATGAAAGGAAAGGGAAAACAAAAAAGAGAAGAAAAGATAGTTCAAACCTTTTTTGATAATAAAGAAAAGTTAGTCCAATTGTTGGTGAATGTTCTTGAGAGAAATGTCAAACGTGCAAAGAATAATTATTGGAGAGTGTGATTATACAATTAAATATGTGTATAGTTAATTTGACTTATAAAGAGACCCTTATGCATTGCATCCGCATCTAGATATTATTCCAATAAAGGAACTATGCTTGCCTTGTGCCTATCCATCACTAACAATCACCCACCCATGATTTCCAAAAACACACTTCCTTAATTATATACTATTACTTTTCAACTTTAATCTTACTTTAATCACACTATTTCATGATAATTTTTCAGGTAGTTTCAATAGTTTATACCATCAAAGGAAGTTCTCTTTTCATCTTTGAATTTTGAGAACATGTTAATTAAAATTCAATGTCACTATTTCATGTATACACACTTTCATGCATCTTCAATCTAATTACAACTTTTTTTTTATATATATATGTGTGTATATATATATATGTATGAAAACATACATATGGTGTGTATATATATCTCCCATATCTTATATATATAAGAAATATTATAGGAAATTTTTCAAGGATAATTTCATGAATGGCCTAAAATAAATGAGATTTTGACCTTTTAAAAATTTTATGTTTTTTAGTCATTTTTGCTTAAGTTGTGTTTGGTAGAATTACCTCGACGAAGCCTCACGTAAATGAGCACGAGGAGATTGGATCTTCCGTTTTCTTGCTATCTACCCTCCCTCACCCTCTCATCAATCTCCATTCTCTCACCTGCTCACTCGCCTCAATTTTCTTTCGTTCTCTCGCCTCTTCAACACTCACCCACACATGCTCGATGTCAATGCTCCAATCCCTACATTGTTAACCCCACCACATATACAACTGCTCTAAACCTTTATAGTTAGTAACACATCTACGACCGAACAAAAATAGAAAAGACAAAAATCGAGGAAAGGAAAAGGACAATCTTAAATAACTGGTTGACCTAAAATATTAAGCTAATTGATAGAGGTAGATTTAATTATATATAATTTAATGCTCCTCATCACGTGTGGACTTGAAATATGTAAAAGCTCTAAAAAAGTGAAAATGAATGTTAATTGAAAAAAAATTAAGAATGCAAAGGCTTGAGCACGAATCTCATTAGATCAATCGCTCTAATATCATTTTAAATCATCAACCAACTCATAAGTTTAATTAAGTGGATGGGTGAAGGTAGATTTAGGTTTAATATATATCATTCTAAAAACCAAAATTAAACATAATTTAGTTATATTTGTTTGGTGATGATGCAAAGAAGAGGACAAAATTGTTAAGTAAAAGAACAAAATTCATTTTGATCTTTTTTTAAAAAAGAAATATTATCCAACTATATATCTCAAATTTTCATGGTTAATGATTATTTACTAAATAAAATAAGAGAGAGAGAGAGAGAGAGAGTCAAAATCCGCCACTTATGAAAAAAGTAGTTTTTTGGACTTTGGATACCATCTTCCTCCTTATATAAAGCATCAAAACGGGGTGGCCGTTGTCAAAAAGAAAAATCAGCCTTCTCCTTTTACTTACCTTTCCCTTTTCGTCTCTTTTTGTGCTCATCTCATTTCTTAATCGAGGCTAACAAAATAAACAATGGCTAGCATTTCTTCAGAGCTCTTTCAATCCAATCTCAAGAACAGTCATGGAGATCGCTGCCACGGTGGTAAGAACTACCTGGACCCGCCTCCTCCTCCTCCTCTTCCTCTTCCTCTTCCTCAACCCCATATCGATATCGGCGGAGGTGGAAGTATAGTTGCAGATTACGACTTTGCTCCGGCAGCATGAATAAAGAGAGATCAAATACATGATTACAAGATAACATAATGTCTCTTTGGCTGATAAGTTTGAAGTAAGAGCGGTAATAAATATTTTTTATCTTCTGAGTTATGTTTAGATTGACTAGCCATATATTGTATTAGATATATTTTAACTATTTTTGGAACCCAAAAGAGTGTGGAAATAATTGATGAGTAAAGAGTATGAGATTAAAGATTATTTCCCTTTTATTTTCAGGGGTTTTATTTCAATTCTTATCTTTTAACATTATTTTTAGTTCAAATCGTTGGAAAATGTATGCTATTTGTACAGCTTATTTAGTTCTCAAAATAGTAAAAAGCGATCCAAATATTCAAAATGAGAATAAGATAAAATAATCAAATTTTTAAGTAAAACTTTAATGATGTAAAAAAGGGGAAAAATGTTTGCGGGTGGTTTTAAGTTTTAAAGTTGACTTCCAAAGTTCCACAGTAGTTAGATAGGAGAATAGACCGTGAAAGGGATAACTATCTTTATTGATATTGGACAAATTAAACCATAAGAGTTTATGTCAAAGTATACAATATCATACTATTATGAAAATATTTTTAAATTAATTATTATCTCTTATCAAAATGGTATCAAACTCATGTTTCCAACTTAACTAATCAAACAAAGATGCACTGAAGTATTAAAGCCTGAAAAGTGGTGATTATGGTGTAATCCAATGGTCAAACTCTATATGATAACTAGGGTAGTGTGTGCTCCCATAAAGAAAATTTAGGTAAATAAGTGTTTGACAAATATATGGATGACTATCTATTGGAAGGAAGGCTTGATGAACCTTTGTACAAAGGAGGCTCGTTGTCTCCAGCAAAATTTAAATTAGAGACTATCTATAATCATTTCCCAAACCTAAAGGTAAAAGTATAGCTTTTGAAATTTAAACTAAAAGTGTATTTTATCTCATAATATATACATACATACATGAAATTTGACAAATGATAAGAAATCAGCATCAAGTGGGACCCAATGAAATAGATTCAAGCACACGTGACTATTTTGCATGCTTTTCTTCAATCCTGAGGTTTTCATCCATCATTTTCATTTTCAAACAAAATATATATATTATGTATTGTTTTTTATTGGGACCACAAAATCAATAGGTCAATTTCTTTAAAGATCGGGACATAATGATTATATGACAAAATTGTTGAAAATATTTATATAGTAAAAGTTTAAACTTCTACTATCTTGTAAATATCTAATAGACACGAATATACTTTTGCCAATTTAATAGATGTTGATAGACGTGATTCTCTTGAAATTTTGTTATATTTTGTATTTTGATTTATAATTTTATATTTAAAAACCTTCTTAATTTAAATACTAAGTCTATATAATATTTTTTTCACATTATTGTGTCAAAAAGATTAAGATCTAACATCGACACGGGGAATACTTTAAATTGATCGAGGATATATATTTGATTCAGTGAACAAATCAACTGACATATAATTTGTATTCCCCGTGTCGATGTTAGATCTTAATCTTTTTGACACAATAATGTGAAAAATTGAAACTTTTTTTTTTTTGTCCCAGAAAGCTGTTTGAAATATACAAAACTTCTTTCTTTCCTATGATACAAAACAATGGTTGTTAGACAAATTATAACATCATAATTAATAAATTAAGAATAGTTGTTACACAAACTATATCATCACAAAATGTATAAATTTGGTCCCAATGTTTAAAGCAGCAACGCACAAGAAGATGCAGCCATGAAAGTAAAAGCAGGTTGTTTGTCAAAGTTGTTAATAGGCCCAAAATGCTTTATTTATTTTAAAATTTAGTAAGTTAAGTGGTAGATTTAGTCCCTAAATTAAAATTACTTTGTATAGTCAATAATTATAATTTGCTCTTTATATATAGCTAGTTTGACTATCACCACCTTAGGTTTATAGTATGCATTATTTATGGTATAATTTATCATAAACCTAAGGTGGTGATAGTCAAACTAGCTATATATAAAGAGCAAGTTATAATTATTTAATCAAATTCTAAGAACGGTTTACAATCGAAGTTTTATCAAGAGGTTAGATTCTTAATTAATAATAAAATCTTAGGGGACGTTTGGAGGAAGGGTTGAGTTATGGAAGAGTCGGAGTTATGATAAAACTAGTTTTATTATAATAGGTGTTTAGGAGAAGGGTTTATAAAGCCAGTATATTAGGATAACATGTGTTTGGGAAAAGAGTTGTGTGAGTAGTGTTATGATAATTTTATAATAATATGTGTTTAGGGAAATGATTAATATGTAGGTAGTGTTATGATATATATTTTTTAAAAAAGATTATATTAAATCCAATATTTTAGTTTATTTTTAAAATTTAGGTTAGAAGTTGAACATCAAATTATGAAAAAATAAATTCTAGGAATGAACGTTTAATTAAGAAGTGGTTTTAATAAATACATTTTCAACCAATCTTATTAAACAATCAACTCTCATATCAATTAAAATTTGCCAATTCTCAAAACTTATTTTGTATTTAATTTTTGTAGGCAAGACTTTTTCATTTGACTAAATTGACAAAATAATTTTATATCTTTAATTAAGAGTGTTCATAGACTGCAAATTGCTCAACTTCTTTTCCTATTTTTTTTTGGAATTTTCCTTTTATCACATTTGCTTAAACAGGACAAAGAAGGAATTTTTCCCTCTCACAAATAATCCTTGTTTCTCCCATTCTTACAAATCAAACAATAATTATAAGTTAAATTTAACAAAGGTTTCCTCCTTGAGTGAAATTTAGTTATTCCATTATATTAAATAGACTAAAGATGATTTAAAATAGATAGACTCCAAATCTGAACTTACACAAAACAAAAATATAATTGTACTAAGAAATTACTAGGAAAGCAAATTTTTTTGATACCCATTTCTCACCATCCACAAAACTAACACATTATGAATGTTCAAAACCCAATAATCTTAACCAAATATCATCAAACAGAGCTACAAACACAACATCTCTCTCACTCTCTGTTTTTCAAGAAATTACATCTAATTCACAAACAAAATTGCCAAGAAAATCTTAACTATTTAACCCCAAGTCCAAATTCCACTAGGTCAATCCCAATACGAACCACTTTTCGAGCTGTCCGCTATCGCCGTTTATTTGGCACAAAACAGAGTGATTTCATATAATAGGTATAAATATTGAACATAAACTAAAAAAAGAGGAATGAGAGAAAAATGAATCATGACAGAAATAGAAAATGGAGAGGGGAAGGGGAAAGGGAAAGAATAAAACACATAGAAGAAAGGGAAAGAAGAAATGGAAAGAAGAAATGGAAAGAAGAAAACGCAGAGAAAAAGTAAAAGAAGAGAATGCAGAGAAGAAAGGAAAAGAAGAAAACGCAAAGAGGAAAGGGAAAGAAAAAATGAAGAGAGGAAGGAGAAAGAGGAAGAAGACGACATAGATTAAGAAAAAATTGGGGAACTAAGTGGATTACAGCAGAGTGAAGGAAAGGGTTATGGCAAAGAAGAGATAAGTGTGAAAGGAATTTAGGAGTATTATGGAAACCCTAAAACTAGAGTTTGACCCAAAAAATTTAACCCTAACCCAATAGTGATAAACTGGGGCCTAAATGCCCTCTTAGAGATCAATCTAGCTATAAAGTAACTAATAAAACTTTCCCTTAAACCATAAAAACTAATAATTTTGTAATTTAGTCCACTTCATATAATCTACAATTATTTAATTTGCCAAATTTGACCTTTTAGAAATTAAGAAGAATATCGAGGATTTCATATTTGAACTCTTGTTAATTTAATGTTGTATCAAAGTCTATGAAGCTAATCAAACGCATTGGTTCAAAAAATAATTTTTTGAATCTTGATCCAAGAGTGGTGAATCCAAGAAGGAGGTACTATCATGAGGATGAGAAGACATGTTGAGAATCCAAATGTAGCAGTGGTAATTAGATTTTCATGTTCAACTAAGCTTAAAACAATGATTAATATAAGAGGTTGTATAAAGTATTTAAGTTAGGTTTTATGTCCTAAAACTCGTACATAGTAAATATAATTCATTGATCGTTATTAATAAAGTGTTGTTATTATAATTTCAATAAGTGTTATTGATTATATTCTTAGTTTAGTTTTGTCTTAATGACCTAAATCCAATAAACTAACATCCTAAGTTGTTTGATGAGTCTTGAATAGTACCTAGAGATACATAAGAATCAATGTATGAGATACAGCTTAAAGAGTCTATAGTATAAGAATAATGATGGGTACCTTATCCTAGTAACACTATGGATACGACTCACTTTATATTTGATACAAACGTAATGATCCAATTCATTTGTGTAGGTGACATGTGAGTGAGGGTATCATATGCAATGAGTTTGCATAAGATTGGACCACGAAATAGTAACCACTAGATGTACTCCGTTAACTAGTTAAGTGTATTATGAACTCATGTTCTCAAGGGATTGTTATTTGATTTGTACGGGTGAGAGTGGCCAGATTGTCGAATTAATATGCTTATCATTTTGGAGACAATACCGAGTGAGAAGCTGGAAACATAATCACACAAGATGAGATTCACATCTTTTCAACTTTAGGGTAAGTAGATAAGTATTCCCTTAAATGGTGCCTCTGGAACTTGAACAAAGAGCCCTACCCTCTTTATGGCATGAGAGGGGTTTATGTTTAGTGGTTGAACCATAAATAGGTTGTTCATTAGATGAGCATTGGTATTTAAAGACTAGAAGTAACCCAGGGGTAAAACAATAATATGACATAGTTGGAGTTACAGACACTTGAAAAACTAACATACTATTATTGGTCTATATTCATGGACACAGAAATATATCTATAATGAGAAGAGTTTAGTTGTGAGTCTTTAGTGGAGTGTACACAGAGTTAACAAATATTAATCAATGTGGTTAATGAGTTTAGCTAATTAATCTCATATCATTGTAGCTTTTGATGTGTAGGTCCATTAGATCTCCTTCTTAACTCGTAAAGAGTAATAAGATTTATTTATATTGGTTATAACATGAAATGTTCAAATTTACTTTTGAAAACTAATATAATGAATGGTGATACATTATACTGTAAAATTTATATTTTAATTAAATTTAATTTTGGATATAATTCAAAATTAATTGATGAGATATAAGATATAAGATATTTGAATGAGTTCAAATATTAATTTAATGTGAATTAGATTCATATTAAAATTATAATTTCAAATTTAAAAAGTATATAATACACATTGAAACTATAAGTTGTGAAAAATTTATATTTGAATATGATCCAAATTTGAATTAAATTAAATATATTATATTTAATTTAGCGATTAATTAATTAGAGAATTAATTAATAGTTTAGTTTAATTTTATTTAACTAAATTTGATTTAGTTAAATTAAAATGATAGGTGATAGAAAAGATATTTATTTAAAATATGATTTAAATGAAATATTAATTAAATAAATCTTATTTAATTATTAATTTGATTTTTTAAAAATTAATAGGGACTTTTTTTTTTCTCTTCAACTTCCCTCTTCTTACGGGTGAAGGAGTGAAGAAAAGGGAGTTATACATCCAGCAAAATTAAAATTTTCATCTATATGTCTTTGCTATGTGTAATCTCTCTTACAAGAATTCTCTCACAAATTTTCCTTTTCAATTTTGGTTTCACCAGCCAAAATCCCACCTACAAAATAGGGAGGTCTCTAAGTGGTGTTGTCCTCAAATTTGGTGATTGATAGATTTAAAGACGTGAATAGAGTAAGTTTTCTTCTCTATAATTTTTAATTTTAATTTCAAAAACATGTTTAATGTTAGAATTTAGAATTTAGTTTCTATATTTTATTGCTAATGTATTGGTATTTTTAAATCCATATTAAATTGAGTGATGGTTATGTAATTCTTTCATTGTGTTTGGATTCTTATCCTTTCAATTTAACTCATAGTCCCATATTCTTAAATAAAATTTAAGACTAAAAAACTTATCTTTATATAGTTGAGTTGCTCTAATTAAAATATCTTTAATCTGTTTCTCACTTACTTTCACGAAGAAATTCAAATTTTGACATCATCTAAAGATGAATCTATACAAACAAAACTTAAAACAGCAAGGAAGCTTTTTGGAAATGGCTAATGGTGAACTTTTAAATCGGACGAAAAATGGTCCATACTAACTCTTAAAAAAAAAGATCAAACAAAAGTTTTACTATTTTAATAGAATATATAGATTACTCGTCTCATTTATTATTCTAATTTATTTCAGGGTGCCCTCAAAGTTTACATTTATCTAAAATATGTATGAAAAGAAAAATTATATATTGTGTGATTCAAAAAATGAGATTATGAGCAGAATATTGGTGATATATTTAAATGATGAATTCAAATGTTCATTCTTTTTCCTCCGCTAATTTTAACATTCTATTTCCCATGCATTAGGTGAAGCTTGAATCAAAAGATTGCATGGTGTCATTTTTAAATGGCATCTGTCCATGCCAATTAATTTATCCAAATGACAATTGATGATGTCAAAATTTAGAATAGAAAAAGACGGATATGCATCTCTCTACCAACAATCATAAATTTATAATTTTGAAAATATAAAATTCTACAAAAACAAAATAAAAAGTAACTCTACCAACAATCATAAATTTATAATTTTGAAAATATAAAATTCTACAAAAACAAAACAAAAAGTAACTCTAGTGCTAAAGGCAGATAAGTTTACCTATTCCTAATGTGAAGCTTAAGTTCAAGTTCTCTGGCATGAAGTTTCTAGAGCCACTTATTTGAAGTTTACCTTTTTCTAATATCAATCGCTCAACAACTATTATTTATTTAATAATTTTGATGTAATTTTACATATTTTTTAATTTTATTCTTTTATGACATTTAAGTATGGATAATTTTGTCGTTTTACTGCGTCACGTTGGATTTTATTGAAAAACTGTTTAAAAACTAGTCAATAGGTTCGTATGAGATAGTTTTTGGCATATTGAATTTGGAATGAAAATTTTGTTTGTTATATATGATTCTCACTTGAAACTAATGGCTTAAATTTATGATTAAGTTACCAAAAAAAGAAAAAAACAAATAGAGTAGAGTATTGAATTCACATAATGTAAGATAAGGGCCACGCACTCACCATGTTATCGACCAAAAAAACTACTAAGCCATTCATATCTAATAAAACTTATTTGGTAACAAGATATTGATTATTGTTCTTCTTTTTCATTCCAAATTTTGAGGACATTTCCAAAGGTGTGTACAAAAAATGTAGAACATAATCAATTTTGTTTGTTTCTTTGTTTTCCTTTTTCTTAAAATAAATACAAATTGAATTGTTATTTTTATTAGTTTTTAAAATGCATTAACAAATATCTAAAACAAGTAGAATATAAAATTTTGTATTTTAATATTGAAAAATTGATTTGGTGTAAACGTTTTCAAAATTTATTAAACATGAAATAAGTAGAAATCAGAAAGGTTTTTATTAAACATGGTTTTTTTTTAGTACTATTAAACATTGCTCTACCTTCATATTGAATAAAATTTTATTTAAAGAAAAAAAGAAAGCGATTATGTTTTATTTATTCTTTTTGCTCTACAAAGAGGGGGGAAGGGAAAATGAAGCATGAGAATTATTGTTGTTTGGATTGGGCCTCCAAAAGTACATCCATCTCACGCTATACTCATTTTAATTAATATATGCAGCCCATCCCCTTCCACAATATCATCCTTTCCTATACTCAACAAACACTTCTACTTCTACTGGAATTGGAGTACCATCCTATTGTAATCTAAAATTCACCTTTGAATCGACTGTTAAGTTCTTTTCATTTTCACCGTTTTAAATTAAATCTTATTTCATTAGTCATAATTTTATAAATTCAGAATTAAAAGGGTACTAACTTTAATGTAATTTTAAAGCTACGGTACAAAAATAACAAAGCAACAAAAGTTATATTTGTTTATATGTTTGATTTTTAAAAACTTCAAACAAATAACCAAATAATTACTAAATAGGTTTAAAACTAAAAATCAAATCGAGGGTTATTCTAACCAATATGTGATATCTATATACGCACACACACACACGTGTATTTCAAATTTTAAGCAACAAAAAAGTTGTATGTGGACTGAAAGAAATGGTTGTTAGCTACAAAATTTAAGTTAAAAGTGGATTTTTGTTTTTTGAAAAAAATATAAATTTCATTTTTAGTGTGGACTAGAACGTTGAACAAAATTCAACAACTATAGTAGTAAATTCAATTTTGAAAGGCAGGAGGCACCACTTTATCATAAACTCTGTTTTTTTTATTGTGATAGTTGCAAATATAACCGTTAGATTTAAAATAATTAAGAATATAGTAACATTTTTAAAAAAATTATAAATATAGAAAAAACTGTCCAAATCTATTATTAATAGATTTGAGACCATGCTTTTAAACGTTAAATTGAAATTAGTTCGGGCATGTATTAGATATTTTCATGAAGCTCAGTTAAAATTAAAAGTTTTGATATTTGTTACTTATAATTTTAGAAACCAAGAATTAAAATTGTATTGACGGCGAGTAACAAAGTAATAAACCATATATTTGAAAATGGTAGTGTTTATATGCTTTAATTTTTAAAAACTAAAATCAAAGAATGAAGATCCATTTTGGATCAATTTGTTTTTTTGTTTTTCCTCTATTTTTTTCTTTGTTACCTATATTCTAAAAAAAAATGTAAGTTGTAAAATATGAAAAGGAAATAGACAATTCAAAAACAAAAACATAAAACAAAATGATTATGACCCAAATATTAATTAAGACAAATAAAAAAAAATATAGTTTTTCTAACTCATATATATTGACTTGAAATTTTAAGCAACAAGAACATTTTATGATGAAAGGAAACTTAAAAGTTCTCTCTCTTCTTCATTTTTTTTTTTGTTAAGAGAGAACTTGAACCTATCATTTCGGTCTCACATAATTTCAGCTATAAAATAAATTCAATTTTAAAATAGATAATCACAAACATAACAAAATATGTCAAACTCTATTCACAAATATATCACTTTGCAAATATTAATCTATCATAAATAGACTATTAACGATAAAAATCTATCACATACGAACTGTGTCATATTTACAGTTTTTTAAAATTGTTACCCATTATAATTACTCATTTTAAAAGGTAAGAGATAAAACTTAAACCTAAACTAATATCGTCACATTATATATATATATATATATATATATATATATATATATATATATAAAGTGTGCAAATTTTATATTGACAATACAAAGTCATAATTAAGAGAGAATCCACGTGTTCGTTGCTCTTATATGACTTCGCAGTTGAATAAAAACCTGATAACTCAACTCAAGCCAACTCAAAATTTGAAGGTTAGATTGGATACTCGTTTGAGATATTTTGGTTTACCAGTTTAAATTTTTGAATTTTTGCAAAATAAAAAAGAAAAAAAAAACTCCACAACCCAACTCAACTAAGGTATACCTCTGATCTTAGCTAAACAGATATACGATTACATATCCTAAGGACTTTTTATTTCATCTGTTTGGTCACATAGATTTTAGATTAAGTTTCACATAATTTGACTTTTTAAAAATTCAAGATATTGCCATTCTAAGAATTGTAATTTACAAACTATCTAATATGAGTTTTTTCAATACCTCAATACATGTGGAATAATTATAGTTGGAACTTGTAAGATAAACCAGTAAAAATAAATCAATATCAATTAACTATTGCTACTAACTTTAATTAATTGTTAAATCTAAAAAGACTGAGTATAGTAAATCAAACAATTTGTGTATAAAAACAATTTTTTTATCAACTTATATATCAAATTTGAAGCATTATCCAATAAAAAAAAAATCTCTTTTTTTCATACTTCAATAATTTTCTTTTCTTTTATTAATTGTTTGAGTTTAAATATTAAAAAATTATTATTATTATTTTCAGAATTTTATGTAACTTCATAGAAGAAAAACTCATTTTAACAATTAAGTAAGTAATTATTAATTTAAAGGGTAAAAATTCCTTATATTTACACGTTTTGGAACTCGATCCAAATAATAGTATAAATTCAAGTGTTCTAATTTTTTTTCTTTTTCTTCTTCATTACAAATATATACGTTATTCCATTGAATTATGAACACATTATGAAATAAGTTTTATTAAATTTACTAGGTTGACAAAAACATGACATTTAAGGTATCATTATTTTAATAAAAAGAAAAAAGATAGAAAAAGATCAAACGCAAACTAAAATTACACCAACACCAATTACTGTATCGACTCAATAATCCAAACAACAACTTCTTCATTTAATTTAAGTTACTATACAATTGTGTTATTTAAAAATTTTAAACGATACAACTCAAAATTAAGCAGTACAAATATATTATTTTCTCTATTAGAAACTACTTATACCTTACGATACACGACTTGAATCGTAATTCATATATATCCCATGACTTACGTGTGTAGATTGAGAGTTATATTTAATACATGGTACTTGAGTGTGTGTGTGTATATTTACTTTGTTACAAAGTAAATGAAAATGTAACATCAACAAAAATCATAATATGTGCAGATAGAGAGTTGGCTTTTGAAATACCTCATTGTCACAAAGAAGATGATGGTTGTATATTTGATCTTCTCTGGACCACAAGCAATGGCATAGACAGGAACACCCATGTGCCATTTCAATCTTGTGCACATGCACCCTTTCAAAAAGCTTCTCCTAAGCTTCCTCATTTAAATCTCACACCATCATTTTCTAAAAATATTTAGCAACTATGTAAAAGTTGTGTCAAAAATATTTTTTATCCCTCGTCCATGTCTGGATCTCGCATGCGTTAAACATCCTTTGTAGGCCCATTCTGGACTTGACCTCTAACTTGCTTTTTTTTTTTTGTTCTTGTCTTCCTTTTCCAGCTAACCCAACACGATGTTTGTTACACCAGTTTGGTGTCAAATATTCTACACTCTAATGTCTAAGTTAGTATAAGGAATGTGTAATACGGCTAATCACATGAAAGTAAAGTCATGGCAGTTGAAGTATTTACAACCACTACAAGAAATTCTAGATCTCTCAATGCACAAAATTTTCAGGAGATATACGAAAATGCGTCAGAAAGAGATCTCTTCACACATAAATGCGCTTTGAGAAGGGGGTTGAGGGAACTACGTCGAGAGAGGCTTTTCCAACACCAAAAAATGCACAGTCAGAAGATCTTGACTACTTCTGATGCTGCATATTAGTGCGTCTCGAGTTCTATTATTTTTTTAAAAAAAGTATCTTCCAACAAAGCACAAAAGAAACCACCAAAATACGTTCCTTCAACGAAACCTTAACCACAACACCAAAAAATCTCTTTAGTGATCTTTCTTCCTTCCACCACCAATAACCTCCTTAGTTTTTCTGAAACATATGCCAAGACAATATAGAAACAAGAAAATTCCAAAGAAGATGACAAAAGAAGAGCATAAAGTAGAACAAATAAACATACTCATGTTTTTCTTTTGCTCATAACTCTCATAATCAATTAATAAGATTTGGGTATTGCTTGTTGTGGTGGGGCTGTTTTTGGGTCTTCCTTTTTATTGTCTGCCATTTCAAATAAATAAATAAATAAAACCAATCTTGATTTAATTTCCAAATCTGTTTAACTCATACAACAAAAAACATGTTGTACAAAATGATACAAAATTAGAAAGATTCATATACCTCAACTAGAATGAGAAAAAGTGAATTATATGATATTATGTTTTAAATACACCAATACGATGCAAAGAAAAACTATATGCAACTAAGAAATCAAATGCTAAAAATTTTCTTTCTTAACTCACATGACGTAATTCTGAAACTCGAGCTCCAGCAATGTGGTTTTCCTTTCGGCAATCCATTTTTTTAGTTTTTAAAAGTTCAGTTGGACTTCTAAATATCAAAAGATCATTTGACATGTTTGCTAATAATTCTAAGTAATTATAACTAATTACCTATGCCATTTTATACGAGTCTAATAAACCAAAGAATTATTAAAACATAGTTACTCTAACTCCATATGCAATTCTTTAAAGGATGTGAAATGCAAGTCGTGAGAAAATATTTTTCTCAACTCGTCAAACTAAATAGTATGATTTCATTGACCTACTATTTAAAGTATCATCTTCAATATCGACACTGTTAGCACAACGGGTAATATTCTCTATATTGCTGAACAGCCTTGAATGTATATAATATAATGAATGTTTTTAGGATTTAGATTTAGATGTATGTTTGTTAAATATTAGAAAAGTGATTCAAATGTATATTTGTGAAATATTGAAAAAATGTGTATGTATTGATATTATGTTTTGATACAATGTATGTAGTCGAATTTTGAATATGATAAGCGTATGTAGTCGAATTTTGAATATGATAAGCATTGATATAATGAATGTATATGATATAATTTTGGAACAATTTTTTATTTTTAGTATTAAATTTGAATTGATTTTAGGGTTTAAAATTGACGTTGAATATTTTGAAATATTATTGAATTTTTTATTGTTGAGATTTGTGATGTTGTATTAAACTTAGGGTGTTTGTTTATTGAATTGGTTTTAGAATTTAAGAGTGATGTTGAGTATTTTGAAATATTATTGAATATGTGATTGTTGAGATTTGTGGGGTTATATTGAATTTAGGATGGTTGTTTATTGAATTGGAGGTTGGGGAAGAGGATGTATCGAATTTGACAATGGAGGTGTTGATTGAATTTGAGATGGAGGTGTTCATTGAATTCAAGATTGTTATTTAATTTGAATTTTGATATTTAATTTGAATATGATATGAATTTTAATTTTAAATTGAATTTGAATGATTGAAAATGTTAGATAAACTGTAATTAAAAAGGTTGATGTATTTGTTAGTGGTGTTCGTACACCATTGAATTTGAGATTGAGGGTGTTTAAAACTTTAGATAGCCTGTAATTAATGGGAGATTGGACATAACTTATTCTAGAGTAAGTTAGCATAGTTGGAGTATTCGAGATGAAAGATATAAAACTAATCCAATATATTTATTTGTTAGGGTTTTTAACGAGATGGATAAGAGTTCGATGAAACTCGGAGATAGGTTTTACGTTGAGTACAGAGAAGATGTTTTCCAACCACAGAAGCAGCATAAAGTCGTTCAGACAGACCAAGCTCATTGAAGAACGCAGTTGTCCGATGGACTATCTCGAGTTATTCCGAGAAGCTCACACCAACAAGACTGGCAAGTTCGTTTCACCAGCAGCAGACAACACTTTTGTAAGTGTATAAAAAAAATTGTTAAACTTCCAATTCTATTTTAAGTATGATGATCTTTCAACTTACAAACTTCTATTGTGCTAAATCAATGCTAGAACTCCAGTCTCATCTCGTCCTAGAGGGTTCTCAACCACTCTTGAAGGATGAGATATGCAAGACCATTTTGAAAAAACGACCAAGCTCCTCAAAAGGTCTTGGTTGGGACCCCAAACCCAAGTCCAAGAAGAGTTTTGCTTTTGCTTTTGCTTCTTCCTCCAATATTTATGACCACCAAGTACACATGATAGAGGTTAGTAAACTAAAGGTCAACTTTGAAAATGCTAACCACATGATTGGGGCACAATAACTAAGAAAGGAGGAGTGAGGCCGAAAAATAGCAGACCATGCATGACAAATGGAGGAGATGAAGAAAATGATAAAGGAGATGAGTCGACCACAGAGACGGTCGTGAACACTTAGGGTACGTACTTTTCAACATTTAATTTGTTTAATTTTGCATATGTGTTATTCTAATTATATTTTTATGTCATTTGCAGGTTTGACATTCTTTATTTGGCATTCTTGACTAGTAATAGTAGATAGTTGTAGTTGTTTTAAAAAAATTTAATGTAATTGTTTTATATTATATGTAATTTTTGTATTGAACATCTTTCGTGTATATTGTTTAATTATAAATTGAAATATTTTAATTTTCATAATTTGATACAAATTTTGTTTATTGTCTTGTGAAGCGCAACCGAAAACAATAACTCACGATAACAAAAATAATTAATAATTAAATAAATAACAGAATAAATAAATATATCTGACATAGTCTATACGTCGAGGATACCCTCTATCCTTGATGCTTTCAATTGACGTCGAGGAAAGCCTTTTTCGATGTCACGTTGGAAAATATTCTTCCTTGACGTACTGAGCATGTCGAGGATACTTGTATTCCGTCTTTACCTCACTGCGTCCGTTACAGTTTTGTCGACGTTCATCTCTTGTGCGTCAGTGAAAGTTACCCTGGCACAATTTTCCCGACTCCATGCCGACGTCGTATCTGACATCGAGAATATTTTGGTCGTTTGTGTTTTTCCCTACGTTTGTATGCGTCAGGAATATTCCTAATTCTTGTAGTGAACTAATTAATTGTCTGCACTTGCTACATATCTGATGAAATTTTTTAGAGTACCCATTTTCAAAAACAGGCCTCTAAACATTTGGTAAGTGATAATTTAACAAAACACATTCAAAATCACACACGATCAAAAACCTCAAACAAAAGAGAAAAAAGAAAAAGAACTAACCTTCAAAAACCTTGCTTCTTGCTCGATCCACTTCACTTCAACTTGAATTTGATGTTATCCTATGGTCTTAATCAAAGAAGAAGAAAATTGAACTTGTTGGGTTATTGAGCTAGCCGATTGGGACATAGCCGATTGGTTCCCCAATTACAGGAACTAAATATTCAAACCCTAAAGCTGGAATCTAGTAGTGAGTCAATCAAAATCAAACAGAAGCCATTAAAGATGAAAAATAAGGTAGACCCAAAAGCGAAGATGGAACATCCTTGAACCTCTTTTGGCACCAAGTGATAGAACTGAAGAGAAGTTAGGAAGGAGGTTCTAAGAGACAATAACCCATTTTTTCTTCTTCTTCTTTTCCATCTCATTGCCAAAGTAGATTTTTTAAAAGATAACTTCTGATGCCACCCAAAAGGAGTCAGAAGTTATCTCAAAATTGTCGATGTTTTAAATAAAGTGTCCGCGACTCCCTTCTATCTCCCGACACCATCTCTCCCGACGGTCAAAAGCGTCGTTGGGAGATCCATAATTTTTATAGTGAATGGAGAAAGTAATTTTGGTGCAAAAGAAAATCTTGACTTCCCATTTCATATTTGATGTTTTACAATTTTCAAATATTTAAAGAGAAGCGGAGATTAAAAAAAAAACTCTACACTACTACATTTACACACAAAATAATACCTCTTGTAAGAACCAAGTTCTAGAATAAGTAAAATGGGACTTATTACACTAGATTGAGAATACATAATAGAGAAAACAAAAAGAAAGATAAATGGGCAAGGTCTAATGGGTTGTCTTAACCCCCCCTCCCCCCTCCAAATCAATAATTGCGGCATCAAATAAGAGCTTATCCTTTAGCTTATGAAAGCTTGTAGCTAACAGTGGTTTGGTGAGCACATCTGTTATTTGTTCAGATGTTGTAAGGTGTCGAACATAAATTCACTACTACAAAAACAGACTCTTTTGACGTTTTTAAACTGTCAAGAACCACTATTCTTGACGGTTTTAAAACCGTCGTTGAAGCCAGCGTCAAGAAAGTCAAAGTTCTTGACGGTTAATAAAACATCAAGAACAGTGATTCTTGACAGTTTATAAACATGAAGTATACAAATATTCATGACAGTTAAAAAGCGTCAAGTGAATGAGTATTCATGACATTTAAAAACCATCAAGAATGTAATTTATGACATTTAAAAACTGTCAAGAACACAATTGTTTATGATGTTTAAAAAACGTCAAGAATTTACTTGTTTATGACATTCAAAAAACGTCAAGTCTGTATTAGATTTTTTTCTAAATTATAATTTATTTATATTTTTGTTCCTGTATTGTCCCTATAATTCCTGTAGTGTGGCCCAACAATCTCATAAATATGCACGAATACAATTCCAAAACTTTAACATATATTAACGTTTAACCATATATGTATGAGCATTTCGAAAATTTTATATATTTGTTCAATACTGTCATATACAAAACACTACTTTAGTCAACCCCAACCTAATATGATAATCCCAAAATTACAAAACCAATCCAACTATGCTATTCTAAAAATCACAAGACTACAATTATAGTTCAAAAAACAAAATCTTCATTAAAGAAGCTTTGAAACTCAATGATCTTGGATGAATTTGGCTTCCAATACTAACTTGGATTCCACAACCTAAACCAAAATAAAACAATATATCAAGTTAAAATGGATTCACATAACAACATTTTATCAAATGGTTGCAATGTTTCAAATAAGCAACAATTAAAATTCACATATCGATTTGGCATCTATAAATATACAAACTAAAAAGTACCTAAATGTCAATTATTTACTCATTAAGGCTAACTAAGTAACCAACCTCTAATATGTTTTTCAATGAAAAAGGTTGCCATATTGTTAATTTGACCATATTGTGAAGGCAACTCTTAGATGTGTTTGTGAGAAAGGAAAGAAATACCAAAATAAGTATAGACTAAGATAGTATCAAATAAAGTTAAAGTTGAATTTTAAAGCTCTACTTTTTTCAAGATAGAGAAATTTCAGCTAAAGAGGAAAACACTAAGGACAACCAAGCAAAAAAGCCTAACAAATATCAAAAGAGAACATGCAGGAAAAGAATAATGTAAATAAGATTTTATCAGCACCAAACAAAAAGTCTAACAAGTATCAAAAGCTTTATAAGTTCTAAACTCTAAAGAATGTAAATTTCTTTGAAGAAATTTGTGTATAAAGGTCACACAGTTGAAAATTCAATATTACCTTTTCAAGAATGTTGTTGACAAGATTATTGTGATGAATCTTTGAATCCAAATTCTGGAGACAAGATAAATAAAAGAGTTCTGATTCTAACTGACTGAATGGGGGTTAAGAAAATAAGAACATTGGAATTGAATTATCAGCATTTATTTTAATCAAACTTACGATAGCAAACCAAATTATAGAGAGAGATCAAATGCTAGGATAAAGGAATAGTCTTACATTTGGTGAGTTCCCAAATGTTGTGGCAGTCACAAGAGTTATTCCACTCGAATTGTCTTAGACAAGAGGCTTCCATTCAGCAAGCACTGAATATAGTTACAGAGAATAAAACAATGTAAATAAAGATACGAACACTTCCAAATTCAACCAAGAGAAAAAGGAAAAGATATAACAACCTACTTGTGCATTTCAACCTAGTTTATTCCAGGTTTCAAACTTACCTATAGCACCAAAAATATATATATAATAGTGAATAACTGTGTAAAAGAAGGAACAATAATTGAAAACAATGTAAATACCTAAAGATCATTAAAATTGCAGAAGATATCGAGCTCACATTTCATGTCTTTATTATTATTTTGCAGTTGAAGGATTGAGAATGTTACTCAGATAATACTTAACAAAACCATGTCTTTTTTAATTCCTACACTCACAATGTAAATCTTTTTGCGGCAATGTATAAAGAAGACCAAATCTTATGAATTTAGGATAGTGACAGGCAATGAATCATAAACTTTTATGTAGTCATTGGTATCACCTTCTCCTAGCAGTAAGGTTACTGTTCTTTGCTAAAAAACCAAGAAACGAACAAACATGAATGTCATGTAGTCTCAACAAAAATCCTCTGCACCAAATAAAATACCTCTTATTCCACTTTATCCTCAGTAACAAAGGTCCTACCCATCAACTACTCAAACAACATCCATAATGAGTTTAAATCAATAAGATCATGTGCCTTAGTACCTATTTATTCTTCACGAAGGCCTGAAATGATGTAACATTCAGGTTTTTCCTTCAACCTATTCCATAAGTCCATCCACCTTGAAGGCCAAGAACATTCATATATCAATTAAGTTCAAAACTACAAGCACCCTTTTACAACGCTTTTGAGCTCCCATAGAAATCATCAAATCATTTTTCTACTACAACCAAGAAATGATACGAGAGAGTTCACAAGATGTAATTCAAATGACCAATTACATATTATATCCACTTCTCTTAAACAGACGAGTCTTGTTTCTTTACATCCACTAATATCACATTTAATCCTAAGAATCTTGTTATCTATCAAACGAACTCTAACCCAACAATCCAAGACATCATGAGGCAATATGACATCAAGAACCAAGTCAAAATTGAACTAACGTTACACTCACATCCCAATTGCAAAACTTTCCATCGAAAACCGACAAAGAAACATCCTCGATTGAGATTTCGATTCATGTGTACAATGAAGACAAAGGAAAATTCGGACGAGAGAAAAGGGATAAGACAAATAAACAAATTGACTTCTAAGTAATGAGAAACAAGAAAACAAAAATAATGAAAAGTAAAAAAGATGCTCAATTAACACCTTTTATAAGCACAACTTATATTTACAACTTTTACTTGAATAGGATTTGTTTATGTTGTACTAGTGTGTCCTTGAATTCTAAAAATATAGCAACCCATGTTCACTAAGGAAAACAAAAACACATAAATACATCAAAATATCAGTAAATTGAGTCCCAATAAAAAATACATTTGAAAAATGGAAACACTAAGTTGAAGAGAGAGATCAATTTCTTTAAGAGAGAAGAAAAATACCTCACAGTTGACATGAGTTGTAGAGTAATGGCCATTTTGATAGGTTTGTTTGATTATGGATATTCAAGTAGAATGGAAATTAAATTTCATCAATCCAACATCATAAACAAAAATATATCAATATAGTAAACAAAATACCTTTCGTTTAATGGATACTGAAAGATTAGTAACAGGCTTGAAAGATGACTCCACCCTGAAAATTTGTACAGGAAAAAAATTGCATGATATAAAAATTGAATGCAAAAAATATATGGACAAAACCATGGAAAACAAAAGAGAATTTTGGAAGGAGAACTGATCCAACCTAAAGTAAAGTAGTAAGAAAACAACGCATCAATTTTTATGATTTCTACTTTCTTTTTCAGATTGTTTTTCATCATCTGAATTTAATTCACTACTACAAAAACAAGCTCTCTTGACGTTTTTAAACTGTCAAGAGAAGGCTCTCTCGACGGTTTTAAAACCGTCGTTGAAGCCAGCGTCAAGAAAGGCAAAGTTCTGGACAGTTGATTAAACGTCAAGAATAGTGAACGTTGACGTTTTATAAACGTCAAGTATACTTATGTTCATGACGTTTTAGAACCGTCAAGACTGGTATTGTTTATGACATTTTAAAACCGTCAAGGATGAACTGATTTATGACATTTTAAACCCGTCAAGAATTTTAATATTCATGACATTTTAAAACTGTCAAGAATGTAATTGTTCTTGACATTTGTCAACCGTCAAAAATGCAATTGTTCATGACAGTTTAAAACCGTCAAACTTGCAATTGTTCATGACATTTTAAAACCGTCAAGCATTTTTTATTTTTTTTAAAAAAAAGAAATTGTAATTGAATTATGCTGTAATTGAAAGAAATATATTCTGATTGTCCTGTAATTGTCCAACAACAGTTTCATAGATATTTAATATTCATCAAATATAGTTTCAAATCTCAAACATATATAAATAAAACCATTTCACCATATATATTCAATTCGAAGACTTTACATATACATAATGAAATAAATTTTAGCTATAATCAAAAGTATAATCGAATGAACCCCCCCCCCCCCCCCTCCTCCATATGAACAATTCAAAAGAATTATCGGCTAAAGTTTTTATACATAAAGTTTAGGGTCATAAAGAAGCGACACAACAAAAAATTTCCTACTTCAGAATAATAAAATATTGGTCATAATCATATGTAAGAACCCAAAAAGTCAGCTAACTCGACTCGCACCTCGTCTAGTTCTGCCTGTGAGTATGATCTTCGTGTATCAATCTATAAACATGCAAAATAAATTAAATGAATTAACTGACTATACAAATAAACAAATTAACTCACAAAACCAATAGTTTGATATATAACATATCGCATCGGATATGACAATGCTTCCCCTAGTCACAATTTCTCTCATATACCTCATCACGTAGTATCCACACTCAGTACTCCCGACTTGTAGTGAACACTATATAAAAACAACAAATTTGAATAACAAAGTAATCCTAATTGTTAGTAGTCTACAAAAATATAATGACTTTAAAAGTTGATACTTGCCTTTACTGTTACTCTCCCCATTCGTGCACCACCACCTCCAATCGTCTATTGACAATTTTTGTTTGTCTTCCCCGTTCGTGCGCCACCACCTCCTCGTCTTTCCCTCATCTGTTGCCTTAGACTTTTCGACTGTGGATTTTCTCTCTTTATCATCTGATTCTTTGCCCTCTTCCTTACAATTTGATTCATCTGCATCTTGTATTGATGAAGACAAGCTACATGAATTTGAAAGCTATGAGATTGTGTCCTCGCGGTAACTAACGAGGATATCGTTCTGGAGGGTTGGGAAAGTGTAAATAATAGCTTGGAAGCTTGGAAGGTATGAATTCCCCTATGCCCTCGCCCACTTGGACAAGATTTTATACCATGTTTTTTTTAGCATGCTGTGAATTATAGTGTAAAGAACAAATGCTTGTTTCATATGTATACTCTGTTAAGTACAAGGAATAGTTGGGATCATTGTTTAAGCTAACGACATAACTCAATCGTCAAACCCCTTCTACAAATGTTGGAGCATGTGGTTCATGCTCCTCATCTCCTATTAACAATGTCGCTGTTGTAAAGAACACGACTGCTTCTACTACTATCTCTCAGTTGAATTTTTTCAGCACCTTATCCACCAGCCAATACTCTAAACTTATGGAGATGTTATCCACTCATCTCATGCTTCAAAATCTAAGATAGTGATTGCTTTTATTGTTGCTCACACTACAAGTATTTGTTCATTACCTTCTGCCTCATTTAACTTGACCAAAAATTCTGAATATGAATTTTGGTGTTGCACAACACATAATATGTTTTTCTCAAGCATTGATGCATAGTTAATTGTCGATCTATTTTTATATTACTGTGTGATACTTCTCAATATAACAGTCGCGTTCATGTGAACTTTATCAAAGTTGTACAACTTTCATAATACTTGAAGCTTTATGTGCTGTGTTATTCATTCCACAGTTAATTCAATATAATCTAATATCAATTAGTTGCTTGTTACATGATGGTTCTTTTGTTCTTTACAATTCTCTAACATTGATTGTGTTATACATAACAATTCAAGTTTGAGAATGATTGACAGCGTTAGATGCTGTAATGGATCATATTTATTTATTTAATGCCCCCTTCAGTTGGTAACCTCTTTAATACTATTATTTCTTTTCAAGCATTTTCATTTAGGACATCTTTCTTCTAAAAATTTGTCCATATTAAATGATACTTTACATCAGTCCTCTTGTGATATATGTCCCCTTGCTAAACAAAAATGTTTGATTTTCCATTGAAATAATAAAAGTCTCTCTTAATACTTTTGATCTTGTTCATTGTGATACTTGTGACCGTAAACGAAATCCATGGAAGGTATTGAGAAATTGATGTGTATTTGTGAACTAAATCACTTGTTAGTTGTCTTAACTCGTATATATACGTATATGTATACAAATTTTTGAAATTCTACACAAGTAAACAATTGTTGAGAATGTTGTTACAAGTATGGATCAATGAGCATATCCATTGGTGCATTCAGCAAATGTAAGAAGACACTAATATATATTTCAATTCAAACTCGATCGCTCACAATATCATCAAGAGAATGTTGGCCAGCTTAGGTATTCCTAATCAATTGGAAAGCCTCCAAACCCATAAAAAGGGTCAACAAAATATTTATAAAAAAAAAAAAAAACTCATCCCTTTCTGCTCTGCTCCTTCTATTAGTCAATCTAGCCACTAGAACAAATCACCTTAAATTGGATTTTGAAATGAAATTACCCAATCTCCATCAAGGGGGGTTTCACCCTAGCCAATGCGAAGCTCCAATGCCTTGACGCCAGCCGAGTTCGAGAGGTCGAAGAAATTCGATGGACGGATTGGGAAGGAGCGGCAATAAGAGAGCAGAGATGGAGATGGCGATTGAGAGGAACCAAAAGAGAGATGGAGATGAAAATTGAGAGTGTAGCCGAGAGAGATGGAGATGCGAATTGAAAAGGCAACGACTGAGACGACGATTGAGAGTGCAGCGGCTGAGACGACAAGTTTTGCATCTTCGTGCGGGAAGGAACGTGTTTTCATCCTAGGGCTTTTGAAGGAATCAACACAATATTTTTTTATATATACATATTTAATAACATTTGACGTTTTTAAACCATCAAGAAAAATGATCTTACTTGACATTTTAAAAACGTCAAGAAATTTGAAGAATGACTCATCTCCACAATTTTATAAAAATTCTTGACGTTTTAAAACATCAAGAATTTAATGATATTCCTCGAAAAAAGTTACATATTATTTGAAGTTTAAAAAACGTCAAGAATGTCAAATTTATAAACATTTTTGACATTTTTAAAATGTCAAGAAATTAATATATATTCCTTGACGTTTTTTAAATGTCAAGAAAAATACATATTACTTGACGTTTAATAAACGTCAAGAAATCTGAAAAATTAGCCTACCTCCGCCTTTTCATAAAAATTCTTGACGTTTTATATTTAAAACCACCCATTTCTTGACGTTTTTTTCAAAAATCGTCAAGAAAGAAAAATAACAACCGTCAAGAAAGGCTCTTTTTGTAGTAGTGATTTTTTTTCTTTATATGAGATCCCGAACAAAATAAGTGTCAAGTTCAACATGTTTTGATGGGATTTGTACTTAAGTGAACTACACTTAGATTGTCACACCACAGAATGTGAGGATGAGATGGAGTAATACATTAGTTGTCATTTAAGAGAGAACGAATTCATACCACTTTTATGGCAAGAAGAGCAAGACAACGATACTCAGCTTCAGTATTAGACTTGGGAATAATAGATTGTTTTTTAGACCCCAAGAAACTAAATTATCACCATAGTAAATACATAAGCCTGAAGTTGATTTCCTATTGTTAGGATCAAAAGCCCAACCCACATCAACAAAACCATTTAAAGATAGCTTATTAGAGCATCTAAGCCACAAACCATGAGAAAGAACACCTTTAAGATATCTTAAAATTCGTTTCACAAGTTGCCAATGGGTAAGTTTAGGAGCATGCATAAATTGACAAGCTTTATATATAGACATTATAAGAAATCTCATAATGAGTAAGTGTAGCATACTGCAATGCACTAGAACATATGTATATAATGAAATGATTTCCCTTGAAAAGCAAAGACTACAGGACCACTTACCATTGTTGTAGCTATAGGTTTATCCTCTTGCATGTTTGTCCTGCGTAGCAAGTTAGTTATATATTTATATTGAGATAGAAACAAAACCTTCATTAGTAGGATAGGAAACTTCAATTCCAAGGATGTAGGGCTAAGTTTTTCCATATCCTTAAAAGAAAATTGACTCTTTAGAGACTGAATTAGAAGATCCAAATCTTTCTCAGGACTGTTGATAATAATCAGAACATAGCAGCATGAAGTATGAGTAACACAGATTAAAAGAGATGTATTAGTTTTAGATGTTCTAAAGTATAATGAATGTAAGCTTGAGCTCAACTTTTCATACCATGTTCGAGGGGCTTGCTGAAGGCTATAAGAAGCCTTTTTTAGGTGACAAGTTATGGAACAAATACTTTTTATTTCATAGTCAAATGGTTGTTCCATGTAAATATTTCCATCTAAGATGCCATGAAGAAAAGCATTATTAACATCAAGTTGGCGTACACTCCACCCTTTCATGATTGCTATAAATAAAATCATGCAAACATTAACAAGTTTCACAATAAGACTAAGTGTTTCATTGTAATCAATATTAGGTGTTTGATGAACCCCTTTAGCAACTATACATGCTTTATATCTAGCAATGGATCAATCTAAATTCCTTTTAACCTTGAAAACTCATTTACATTCAACAACTTTTTTATTAGGAGTTTTTAGAGTAAGTTTCCATGTATCATTCTTTTGTAAGGCTTCAAACTCTTCTTCCATAGACTTCCTTCAATGAGGATGTTTGAATACTTCCTTAGTATTACATGGTTCATGTTAAGTATAATCAATAAAAAAAAGTTGTAGGTTTGAAAATTTCATGCCTACTTCAAGTCATCATTGGATGAGTAGATACTAAAAGTAGTTGAGTGTTAGTGTTGGACTCATCTTGATGTTGTGGTGGTGAGAGATTTGTGGATTGAGTTGAGATTAGTCTATTACAAGGACCTTTATGACTGGTTTCTTTCATAGAGCTAAGTTGAGCACCTATCTCTAAAGGTGCACATTAGTAGGATTCAAATGATTAGTGTTATCAGAAAATGTGTCAGTGTGATGTCTCTCCTTATTATGGTTCATAGTTGGTGATTGAATAATAAAAGTAAGTGGTGGAGACAAGACATTTTATATTTTAAATTAGTGGAGTGATGAGAAGGATGAATAGGAAAATTAATTTTCATTGAATAAAACATGTCTAGAGATGAAGATGTGACCATTTGGAAACATACATTTGTACCCTTTATGAGAGGTATTGTACCCTAGGAATGTACAGGGTTTGGATGGAAAAGATAGTTTATTGGATTGATAGGGTTGAAGGTAGGGATAACATTTTCAATCAAAAGTTATAAGAGAAGGGTAGTTAGGTTTCCGACCAAATAGCTTCTTCAAAGGACTTATATTGTTTAGGAGTGAAGTACGTAATTCATTCCAAAATGATAGAGGTAGGGTGGCTTAAGACAGTAAGATGAGACCCATGTCTATAATGTGTCTACATTTTTTTTCAACAATGTCATTTTGTTGTGATGTGGGTTGACAAGTTATTCGATGCTTAATGTCAGGTTGGTTAAGGAAAGGTATGAAGGGTTTGAATTTGCTACCTTCATCAGCTTAGAGACTTGTGACTGGCTAGACAAGAGATTTTTCAACAAGAGTTTTAAAATTTTTAAATGCTAAGAAAGCATCAAATTTAGATTGCAAGAAGTATATCAAAGTGTATCTACTATACGCATCAACAAAACTTATATAGTATCTAAAACTATCACGAGAGATATTAAATGCAAGGCCTCATAAATTACAAACAATAAGTTGTGAGGGATGAGAGTATTGAGTGTGGGTGTGTGAAAATGGAAGAGCATGATGCTTGCCTAATGCACATGCTTCACGTAATTTTATTTTATTTATATTTCTAGAAGAACAGTTGACATATTTCAAAATATTCTTAACAACAAGTAAATGAGGATAATCTAATTGTCTATGTCACAGATCAAGTAAATGAAATTTTGAATTAGATACAACTATGGTTAATACAACTCTAGTGTTGTTTTCAGATTGTAGAGATCTTTGGTGTGAAGATTTTATGTTAAACTAGTAGAGTCCATGATTGAAGAGTCCTTGGAGAAGAATTCGACCATTTTCCTAATCTTTCACATAACACAGAGTGGGGTGAAATTCAAAAAAGACATTATTATCCCTAGCAAACTGTAAGACACTGATTAAATTCTTTGAAATAGATGGAACATGAAGCAAACCATTAAGGACGAATGATTTTGAGGGAATTATGGAAGAATTAAATGATAGTGAACCATAATCAGAAATTGGCAAACTTGGCCCATTTATTTCATAGATCTATTTCTTCCTCTGTACTCAAATCTAGTAGATAGATTGATCAAGCTGTGAGTTAGTGGTTTGTAGCTCCCAAGTCTGGGTACCAATTGCTATCAATATTCAGATTAAAAGAAGTCACCGTAGCAAATATTTGTGGATTATTAGTGATATTAGTATATGATGAAGTAATAAAGTTTGGGGAGTAACTTGAGGGATTTGATCTTAGAGTATATCAAAAGAAACATTGATTAGCAATATGCCCAAATTCTGTACACATTTGACATTGTGGCTTATTTTGATTTTCTCTTCCTCCTCTATTTGAGTGTCCACCACCACAGCTTCCTCTTGAATTGTACTAATGATTATTGTTATTCGAGGTGGTTCTGATTGGATGTCTCATTAATTATCTTGCTTTCATTTTGTAATTCCCAGGTAAGTAATAGAGAAATAACATCGAGTATAGAAAAAGAGTCATTTTTGACACATATAACAGACATCATTTATTAATATTCATATCCTAATCCAGCCAATATGTAAAGGATATGATCATCAATGAAAATCAGTTTATTAATTGATGATAGGGCATCAACACATTGTTGAATTTTTAGAAAATACTTTTTTAGAGGCATGACTCCTTTTCGTATATTGTGATAAGCCAAAGAGGTGTCGTATGGAAAAAAAATGAAGAAAGTAATATTGGTGCAAGAGAAAAACTTTGGCTTCTCATTTCGTATTTGATATTTTATAATTTTCAAATATTTAAAGAGAAGCTGATCGAGATGAAAAACTCTACACCACACTCACACACAGAATAATACTCTTGTAACAACCAAGTTCTAGAACAAGTACAATGGGGTCTTATCACATGAGCTGAGAGTACATAATAGAGGAAGCAAAAAGAAAGATAGATGGGCTATCTTAACAATGGCTCTCCTTCAAAAAGTACTTGCTCTTCTTTTTTGGAATCATTGATAACCTATTTATAAAGTAATTCCTCTAGCAGTTGCCTTTGGTTGCATTTAAACTTTGATTATTTCATCATAGTTTGTGTCACTCAAGCTTGAAAGAAACATATTCGAGTACAAGTTGGATTGTTTTGAAATCAGTATGTATTCGTAGACTTAACTACCTAGCCTAAAACTTAAGGCGTTAACTTTTCCTTTTGGTTTTTTCCATGTTGCCTCCAAGTATCTTTTGGATTTGTGCTTCTCCATGAGTTTTAGGTCTTACTTGAGATAGCCCTCGACATTCCTAAACTTTTGTGAAAGTAACATTTTAAATGATGAACCTCAATTCTAACAATATAATTTCTCTACTTTTAAATCTATAACAATTCTGTTTGTAACAGTATATGATTTCTTAATTTTTAAATATGTAATAATTTAGTCTTTAAACTTTAATTCGAAAAGAAAAAAAAGTGAGTCCTTATGCTTTTAAATTTGTAATAACTTAATAGAAAAGTTCAACTCATAACACTTATTTTTTCCATATTGCGAATATGACAAATGTGACAATTAACTAGTTATATCAGACAGTTACGTAAGAACTATCAAAGGGTTATCATAAATGTTTTGCTATAACATTCATATTGTATATCGTTTCAAAATTAAATACAATCGTTTGTTATATTCTTTATAGCATATAAGCATATTAAGTTGTGAATTAGCTTTATCAATGTACTAAAAAATATTTTCTATAATAGAAACTAAATCCTCTATAAGAAAAATACAATAAAGTGACTAAAAACTACTACACTATTGATAAAGTGATGGTAATAAATTAATTCATCGACTGAATTGCTATTTAATTTCTAAGAAAACTTAGGAGGTTGTTAAAAAATATATACTGTAATTTTATAATCATCCAGGGGTGGAAATCAATAAATCACTAAAGATTATAAGGTTGGGATAAACAATTTGGAAAAAGTTAAATAGTAAAAGACCTATCCAAAATTAGGATATGTTTTGAAAAAGAAAATGGATCAAAGAAGGGTTTTTTTTTAGGTTAATTTTAGAAGGTGGATTTATATTTTCGTTTTATCTTGAAATTATAACTTGTGGTCTCTTTGAATGTCAGAAATTAGCGGTTTCCCATTGGGACCTCTTTTGGAGCATAAAAATGGTCTCCAAAAAGGTTTTGAAAATAACACTTCTTTTCAAATTTTCAAAATTTTGCTTTCCCAAAAAAAATTTATCCACTTACTTTTATTTCTTTATTCAACCCTTTTTCTTTTTATTAAAATTTTAAACATTTGTCCCTATATTTTTTAATTTGTGAAAAAAAAAACCTTAAAATTTCAAACATATTCGTTATCGGTTATTTTAGTGAGAATTGTTAAAGTTTTAATTTTTAAGAAAAAATTTGAAATATTAAAAAATATTTCATAGATACTCTTGAATTTGGAAAAAAAAATATAAATAAATACAGAAATTAAATTTTACATTTTGGCAAGATATATTGACTTTAAAACGAATAACGTAATCAAGAGATTAATGAAATAAAGGATTATTTAGTGTGTATATATTGTAATCTAACACTTTGAAATTAATTTTCCTTAAATAAGGATATTTTTTAACCATACCTTTTAAGTTTTAAGGACGTTTTTTAAACTTTTAAAAGTTTATGAACATTTCTTACCTAAACAATCATTTTTTATATATATTAACCCATTCATTTAATAACTATTTCTTTTTTTCTTTCGAGTAGTTGAGATTTTAGAGGAATAAGGAAGGTGACACCGTCGAAGGAAATTTCTTTTTATTGACTTAATTTTGTCTAATGACGATCTTCACTTTCTACATGTCTTAGCCCACCTCATAGGTCTTCTAAGCTCATTTTTCCATATGTTCTTTAACTTTACTCTAAGCTTCTCATGAATATTAATTTTAAGCTCACTTTAAGCTCCTTATAGGTCCTCTGAACTCTTCTTATAGGTTCCTCTTGAGTCTCTCTTCTAACCCGGAGCTCATCATGCCTAGGTTTTTCTAAACTCAAACTCCTTATGCTTAGGCTTCTCTCAACTCAAACTCTTCTATGTTTCTCATGTCTAGGCTTTTCTAGGCTCAAGCTCCTAGTATTCATGCATAGGCTTCTTTAGCCTCATACTTTCTTAGGCTCTTCATGCCCAAACTTCTCTAGGCTCAAGCTCTCCCGTAAACCAGCCTAGACTTTCCTGGGTTCAAGCCCTCTTAGGCGTAGATTTCTTTAGGCTCAGATAAAGGCTTTTAGATTGGTCATACTCAAAATTCTCTAAGCTCATAACTTCTTTAGGCTCAAGTCAAGCCTTCTTAGCTAGGCTCATCTTGCTCAGACTTCTATAGACTTCGATCCTTTAAAGCCCTCCTAGGCTTCTCATGCATGTGCTCGCTAAAGCTCTCCTAGACTCCTCATGGGACACTACTACAAATTTGGTTTTTCTTGACGCATGCAAATTTTGATTTCTTGACCATCAAGAAAAATATTTTTCTTGATAAAATGTTTATCTTGCCAGTCATGTACGTTAAGAAAAGTCCCTTTAGTTTTGTTGATGGTCAACAAACGTCAAGAAAATTATTTTTCGATGGACAATAAACATCAAGAATAATATATTAATTGATTGGGAATGTCCATCAAGTTAGTTAGGTTTTCATGATAAACAAGGTCCATAAAGGGATTAATTTTCTTGATTTGTAATAGTCATCATCGGAAAAAAATTAATATATTTATTTTAACTTCTTAATGGGTTTAGAATTTTCTTGATGAGTTTATGGTTTCTTGATGGGTGTATGGTTTGTTGATGGACATACCAAAAAAAAATCATGAACAAGGTCCATCAAGAAAAATGATGTCTTGATAAGCATTGCTCATCAAGAAAAAAAAATTATAATTTTGGGTTTAGGATAAGATCGCGGGTAAGGCCCATAAAAAAAAAAAAAACTAGGGGCTCTTGCAAAATTAGCAACAAAAAAAAAATGATAATAGGGCACTACATTTTCTAAATTGCAAAAGTAGCAAATTTAAAAACTGATAATCCTATGATCACCGTCTAATAGCTCTCTGATAGTCGTATAATTACCATTTGATAGTTGTCTAATATCACTAATTTTGTCATATTCGCAATATGCAAAAAAAAATAGGTGTTAGGTGTCATGAGCTGTTTTTTCTAAATGTTTTTGTCATTTGATGCAATTTTCCAAAAAATTATTTTTCACAAAACATGAAATTCGGACCCTCGTTAACGGACTCAGAAAACACGATATTCATCAATAATATTTTTAAATCTTTACTCTCTTTTTTCCCACTTATTACTTTCTATTCATCAATAATACAATATTACTTTTCTAATTAAAGTTAACTGTTGTAATTATAATTAGATTGAAATAAGTAACTTTTTCAAAATTAAATTAGTTATTATGTTCAACTTTAATGGGTTGAATTGAAAGTTTGTAATTTAAGATTTTTAAAATTTGTAGAAATTGTACAAACTAGTCAATATGAGCTTAACTCAACTTCCATCTGTATGTATCTATGAACAAGAGGTCTTAGGTTCAAATTTGTAGAAGTTTTTTATAAATTTGGATTTCAACGTTACACTTCTTAATACAAGAATCATTGAAGAGAAAATCAAGATCATGTTTGCCTACTTAACTTATGGACAAAGACCATGAACGTAAACATTTTCTTATGCCAAAGTTGTAGTAGTGAGTGTAAGCAACTTATCCCTCTAGACTCTTAATCTGAGCTTATTACAATTAAATTTTGTGTGACATTTTCTTTTGGTTTGTACGTGTATTTCTTTTGTCTTTTTTTTTTTTTTTCTATCTTTATATTTTTACATTACTTCTTTGTTATTAGATTGTCCACCAATTTCTATTTTATCCTTTTATCTTTTTATCTTTTTTTTTTTTTTTGGTATCCTTACTAATTACTCCCTTTCTCCATGGAGCCTCCAAAGTTCTTACTAAAGTGAAATTTAAAATCATACAAATTCTGTAGCAAATATATAAATCAATGATTTTTTCAAAATTGACAAACCGTTTACATTTGATTACATTTGATTTTTGTATGAATGATTTACACTCTTTTTTCTTCTTAATCATCATGCTTTTATCTTTTTTTAAAAAAATATGCCTAATGTCCTATTTGAGTTTTTCTTAAAACATTTAAACTAAAGTTGTAAAGGAAAGTATATATCTTATTTTGTTTGGTCTTTTATTTAGTTACATTTTAAAAGTGTAGGTACAATATTTAGTGAATCATTTATAATTGCAAAGATATATGTTCACAATTGCATTAAGACATTTTATAATATTGATTAGAAAATAATAAAAGAAAAGTATGTATAATACTTTTAAAATGATTTGATCATGGTCTCATATTTTTACTATTTATGTTGTTAAAACTTTTAAATCACGTGAGTTGAAAGGAGGAGGATAAGTAAAAGTAAAGTAGTATTTGTATATAGATGTGTGTGGTTTTGACCAAATTGAATTATGGAATGAAAAAGCTCAATGAGTGTACACGTAGGCACTTTAATCCATCAACGTTTTAAAGTGACAGCCAGCTCATAAGAAAAAAAAAAGAAAAGAATAATAATTGAAAGAAAAAAAAAAAAAAAGAGTTTGGTGGTGATATTGTTGGGGACTATGCAAATTTCAATTTGCATGGGATGTAACTGTTCCTAATTCCCATGCAATCATATCTCTAATCTTTGGACCACTCCACTTCACCAACACCCACCCCCATCCATTTTCAAACTATACCAACCCCTTCCCCCCATTTTTCTTTCTATAATCACTCATCTATTATATTAACTTTCATCTACTATATAAGTCATTTTTAAATGTGTTTTCATCTTCTATTTACCTCACGCCAATTTCTTTTTTTAATTTCTCTCATTCCCACTATCTCATTTCATTTCCAACACTTTTTCATTCTTTTTTCTCACTTTTCATCTTAAATTTAAGTTGTTAGCAACTATCCTAAACTACTCACCAAAATCTTAATATTTCAACTGCCAAACTTTGTTGTAATATGCTTACGCCTTCTATAGATCGAATAATTGTTTTTAGCTAGGACAACGCTTAATATATAGAACTCCATCTCTACTACCTATATTATTAATCTTTCCAAAAAATCTTGACCCATTTACCTTGTTTCTCACTATGCTCATCTAAAAACTAACTTCTTTAATACATATTTTAGATTTGATCTATCTTTTTCCGACTTACTTATAACTTCCACCCATATGAATTTACTGTTAATACTATTCTCAAACTATTTTCTAATTCTCTGATTTAAATAATAAAAGATAACACATTTTTCTGTATTTTAGTGTAGGTTGAATTTGAATTCTGAGAATGCATGATTATATTGGGAAAGATTAAAAAACAATAATGAAAATATTAGCTGATTTTTATAATCTCGATTGTTTTGTTAAATTAAAATATTTATTATATAATATATAATAGTGAAATTGTCAAAAGTGCCAAAGATATAAACTATTTAATACTTTCTGGAAAATCAATGGTAATGAAAAAAGGGTCCCTATATTATACACTCTATATTTAACATAAAACAAGTTCATAAATTAAAATTATATACTATAAAATTAACGCAAAACAAATTCATAAATTAAAGTATGTTTTAAAAAATTTGTTTTCATACCAGATTTTAAAACCTAGCTTTTTAACCATTTTTTTATGATTTCATAATTATCCGAGAATTTGTCTTTGGTGGCAATTTGAGTTTAAGGATTTGCAAGTTTTTCACGCACCTTTTTTATTTTGCAAAAATGACAAGAAAACAAGTTCAACCCAAGTGATACACTTGATACACTGTATATACACTTAATACACTTGATATTGATACTTCTAATCCACCTAATACATATACATAAATGTTGAAGATAACAAAATATAAAAAGTATTTAATCTAATAGCAATTAAATAAATATGTCTAATGACATTTGGATGAATAAAATAATTAATGTGACATTTTTGTAAATAAGTTGATCTTTATCAACTTTTGGGCAAAAAAAACATGAAACACTTTTTTTTAGAGGTGTTAGCTACAAAGAGTAAGTTATCATAGTCTAAAATTATTATAGTTGTGTTAAATAATTTGTGTTTGAAGTATAAATTATTTTTGTTTAGGTTATGTAGTTTGTATTTGAGGTGTAACTTAATTTTGTTTGGGTCGCAATACTATAAGTTTGTGGTTTATATTTTTACAATAAATATATATTTTCTCTTGATGGTGGATGTTGGTTTTTTTTTTTTTTTACATTTTTACAAAAGTAAATAAGGTTGTAATATTGTATATAATTTTGTAAACTTATTTTGCCAAACAAGCAAAAAGGTCTAATTATTTTAGATGGAATCAAATTAATTATTTTCCATTGAATCAAATTGGCGTGATTGACCCTTTCAAATTTCACCCTTAATGGCTACCAATTATTATAACCACAATAAATCTCTTCTCTCTCTCTCTCTCAATAATTGACATTATTTTTTAAGCTTATGACAATTTTATATTATGATCCTCATTAGCATCGGTATTGTCAGTTAGACCCCTGTCTACTCCCCTTTGACTTCACTCCATCAAGTTTGGTTTCAACAACGAAACAATTTTTTTATTTTTATATTCCAATTGTGAAAATCATTTGAAAATAGTAAAAAAAGAAAAGGAAAAAAAAAGTGAAATATATTTTTAATACAACTAATTAAGGCGAGGGGTGAACGTGGGGGAGTATTTGTTTAATTTTTGCAAAGAATAATTATGGTAATAGAATATGAAGAATTAATAATATAAAGATTATTTAAATAAATGGAGTGAGGATGGGTGTCGCTATCTTTGTCTTAATAATGGTAGTTAATCAATTAATGTACTCACTCTTATGTGTTGCTCTAAATAACGTGGATTGCGACCACTCTATTCAATTTTAATTAATCATATGATAAGTACGTATTAATAATGCTTCTTCTTGACAAATGTCTTCCTCTCAATTATTCCACCCTGGATTTTTATTTCTTTATAACAGATAGAGCTACATTATAGAGAGTCATTTTTTTTTTGCAAAATAAATTACATTAAGGTGTTAAATAATTGGCACCTCTACTCTTCCATCCATGTAATAATACAACAAAAACAGATATATATAGTTTGAGTGGATACACACAAATTGAAAGAACATTAGAGGGAAACATTTGTAAACAAAGAAAATTGATTTTTATTTGTATAAAAAAACATTCCAGATGTACGTCTAGCCAAACCCAAGAATGAATTCAGCTAAAAGTGTTGAAGATGAGAGCATATTTGAAGGGTGGTTGTAATAATGGAAGTAAAATATTATATTAATATTAAAATAGTTGATAACTATTTAATTTTGATATTATAGAAATAATATGTGAAAGGAAAGCCATGGTTGGCGTGGAGGCACTATGCAGAACAACGTCATTCGGTATAACGTTTTATTTCCTCCACGTGTGTGTCTAACTGCAGCTTGCATAGAGATTCTGTTTTCCTTTTCTTTCTTTTTTTCTTTTCTTTTTCATCTTCTATTTTCTACCATTTTAACAACTGCTATTTATTATTATTATTATTATTATATATATATATAAAAAAAGAGGTACTTTCTCAATGGATATTCCGGTATTCCAAAACTAATTTTACATGGATATTAGTGAATATTTTTTAAAATAAAAAAAATTAATATTATTAAAATGTGGTAGGGGGTAGGGGGTAGGGGGTAGGCTCCCAATCTCAACTCGCAATAGAAATTAGAATAAAATTTAACTCTTCAAATAAATTAGAAAAAATAAACCCAAGTTTGATCGGTGGGTTAATTGGTTATTTCCAGATTTTCCCATATTGGTTCTTAAATTCTCAAATACACAACCCTCTCTCTCTCTCTCTCTCAAAATCCTTTTTTGGTCCTTTCTCTTTCACCCATTGCTTTTCAGTACCTCCCTCACTCTCACACACACACACACACACACACACACACACAACTCCGTGGTTTCTCTATGGCCATGGTCAACTTAAAATCTCCCTAATTATATTCCTCCTTCTCCCAGCAACCATCTTCCTTTCATTTCTACCTCTCTAAATTATCTGATTTCGTTCATATGGGTCCTTTCGACTCCGCCGCCTCTTCCGGCGGCAGCAGTAGCAGTAGCAGTGGCAGCTCTTCCTCAAGTACCGTCACCAAACCCCAAGACATCGACGGCCTTCTCGCCGGCGCGGGCTACAGGGTCCGCTCCTCCGACCTCCACAACGTCGCTCAACGTCTTGAGCGTCTCGAATCCGCTATGGTCAACTCTTCCTCTGAGATCTCTCAACTCGCTTCCGATGCCGTCCACTACAACCCTTCCGACATCGGTTCTTGGGTTGATTCAATCCTCTCGGAGTTGGACCAAACGGCTACTTTGCCGTCCGATCTACCGGATTTTCCCGATCTCTTTTCGGTTTCTAATCAGACGGATGGGAGTGTCTCGTGGACAGATCCTTGTGTTGCTGCGCAGCACCAGAACCTTGGCCAGCATCAGCTAACCGTCGTGACCGCCATGGAGGAAGATTCCGGTATTAAACTCGTCCACATGCTAGTCACGTGTGCCGATTCAATCCACCGTGGTGATTTCCCATTGGCTGGTTCTCTGATTGTCGAAATGCAAAGTTTGCTGTCTGGCATCAACACCGAATGCGGCATCGGTAAAGTCGCTGGTTACTTTATTGACGCGCTAACTCGGCGCGTGTTCACACCCCATGATACCATCACTTCCACCACCGGCTTCGAAGACGTCCTTCTCTATCACCATTATTACGAAGCTTGCCCTTACCTTAAATTCGCTCATTTCACCGCTAATCAAGCCATTTTGGAAGCCTTCGACGGTCACGATTGCGTCCACGTCATCGATTTCAATCTAATGCACGGTCTACAATGGCCCGCATTAATCCAAGCCCTCGCCCTCCGTCCCGGCGGTCCTCCTCTTCTTCGTTTAACCGGCATTGGCCCACCCTCTCCCGACGGCCGTGACTCGCTTCGAGAAATCGGATTGCGACTCGCTGAGTTGGCCCGTTCGGTTAACGTTCGTTTCGCCTTTCGCGGTGTGGCTGCGGCTAGGTTGGAAGATGTTAAGCCGTGGATGCTTCAGGTGAGTCCGAAGGAGACTGTGGCCGTGAACTCGGTTATGCAGCTTCACCGATTACTAGGGAACAACCAGTCGTCGTCCGCCATGGAAATGGTTCTCGGGTGGATCCGGAGTTTGAATCCGAAAATCATGACGGTGGTCGAACAAGAAGCGGACCACAACCAGACCGGGTTCTTGGAGCGGTTCACGGAGGCTTTGTTTTACTATTCCACCATGTTTGATTCGCTTGAAGCCTGCTGTATGATGCCGGAGAAGGGTCTGGCGGAGATGTATCTACAGAGGGAAATTTGCAACGTGGTGAGCTGCGAAGGATCGGCTCGAGTGGAGCGCCATGAGCCACTGGTTAAATGGAGATCTCGACTACGCCAAGCCGGTTTTAGAGCCCTCCATTTAGGATCCAACGCTTTCAAGCAAGCTAGCATGCTTCTAACGCTCTTCTCCGCCGAAGGATTCTCCATCGAGGAGAACGAAGGGTGTTTGACCCTCGGCTGGCATAGCCGACCTCTTATCGCGGCTTCCGCTTGGCAAGCCGCGCCACCACCGGATTCAAATGCAAATCATCATCCCTTTGGAGTAATAGTATAAAATTACAATAATAATGATATTATTACTATTACAAATAAGTACCATGTATAATTCTTTTTTTATTTTTTCATTATATTTTTTTCTTATTTACTTTCATCCAACCCTCCCAAAAAAAAAAAAAAAGGAACTAGCTCCATCCATCACATTGCATTAAATTTTAATATAAAGAGTCAATGATATCGACCTTCGATCTAATCTTCTCTTCTTAAGGGTGGTTTAGCTTTACCAATCAAAAGATTTAAAATATTAATCCCAATTACTAATTTTGTTTAACCCTATCTATTTCCTCACCTTCCATTTCCCCAAATTCATTTATATATATCTTTTTTTTTTCTTTTCTTAATCCTTAAATCCAAGCCTAGCTAGGTTTGTACAATAAAAATGTTTTAGCATTCTTTGAATCAATAATTTACACGTGGGTTGCAATTTAGATATAATTTCGTTTGTCCTTGTAGATCTAGATTCATAAAAATATTGAATGATGAATAATTAATATCGATCTCAAGTGATCACTGTTCATTTATTAATTTTTTTTAAAAAAAAGAAATAATTATTTATGAAAGTGTATATATGTAAAGGGGGATTGGGTTAGTGTTAGAGGTTAGAAGCAGTGAGGCCTACCTTAATTACTGTCTTATTTATATGTTCCTTTAATAGGGACAAGTTGGATGTTGTTCCGTACGTTTCATTGTTTCTAAACTTACCTACATTTCACCCACTTCATTTATTATCCTTGTTTTTAATTTCAATTACAATTTTTTTTTTTGTTTTTTAATTTCCCCATAGCTTTACCTTAGTACATATTAATAAGTTATTTTCAATAAATAAATAAAAGAAAGAAAAGGGGAATATACTCTTGAATCATCATGAGAGAATTGGAATTATAAAGAAAAAGGAGAGGGAGATGGGGGGAAGAGGGAAAAGAAGAATTGGGGGAGGACTAAAAAGCAAAATGTAAAAGAAAAGGAAAAGAGTAGTGGGAGTGGGGTTGTGTTGGGGAAAGGAGAGCCAGGAAGGGTTGATTGGAATAGGGTTAGCATGTGGGATTGCCCGACAGTAAAGGAAAAACGGACTCAGCAACGACGCCAAAACGGGACCCCTTCCTGCGTAATTATGAGGGGCTGGCTCAATCATAAAGCAATTTATTTTTTTTAAAATAATAATAAAATGGTTGTTTACGGTTAGTAGCTGCATGGGGTTCTAGCTAGCCAAAACATTATTGAATGTGACGATCCAGAAGGCTCAATGAATAACCTTAGACATTCAGAAAGGATGTTCATAATGTGAAAATATAGTTTGAGATGGCTTAAAAAGTTAATTACAATCACTATGTACACTTACACTAACAATGTCTATAGTCATCCTTTTTATTGACTTAATAAAACTAAAAAATGAAGCGTAATTTTATGTTAAGTGTCCTCTTTAGATATATGTAGGAGAATGGTAAAACTAACAAACTAGTCTTTTGAACTTGTTTTTATAATGATTTATTTTGTATTTTGAAATAAGTAAAACAACTAAGTAACTATGTGCACGTTTAATTTTGTAACAATGTTGTCCATAGTAAAAATCGTGATACACCATTTTAATTGCATTATGTCTCAATCTTTTAGTTCATAAAAAATAAAAGTTCATTTATGATTAGTTCAAAGTTTAATGAAAGTTAACAACATTCTTTACATGTACTGAATCAAAATAATTTTTAAAGTAAAGCCATGCAAGAATGAGGAAATTGTTAGCTTTAAACTTTTATAATAAAAGGCTAAATCTAGTTACCCACCAAAATTAATGAACTTGTTTCCATGAAGCCTAATGATAAAAAAAAGTGATTGTGGACAAAAAGATATTGTGTGCAACATGGTTGTTTAATCATTATATGAGAATTTAGAAAACATACATTATTTCTCTTTGTCATTGTTTAAAGTTGTTCTCCGTAAATGTCAAAATTCACCCATGGACGTGAGTTTAAGGATAATTGAAAGAAGGTATAGAAGAGTGTGCATCCCAAGTGTTGCAATTTGATTTATGTAGCCAATATTGTAAATATACATCAATCATAAAATTTTCGATAAAAGAAAAAAGAAAGAAAAGACTAGATCAAGAAAAGGGAGGTAAAAGTAAAGCTCAGAAAGAGTAGGAACGCAAGAGTAGATGGGAGTGCTTAATTAGAAAGTATTTAAATTTAAATACTATAGAAGTAGCGGTGAAAAAGTGGAGGTAGAAGGAGTAAATTGTGGAAGAAGGGTGGCATGAGAGAGAGAGAGAGAGAGAGCGTTGTGTTGTGTAAGTCTAAGCCACGTTCACAGCTAGGCTGTGCAAAACTGTGCCATCACCTCAGCTTCCCTGTCCATGGGCCTCTTCCCACTCACTGACTCAACTTGTGCTCTTCTGTTCTGCATTACATTTCGGGCCCTTGCAAAGTGTTTGATCAATTGCATGTGACAACACTCCTTTCTTTCTCTTTTTTTTTTTTTCACTTCACTAACCACTAACCCCTCCCCCTCTCCTCTCAATTTAATGATAAAAGTAAAGGAATTAAGGTGGTAAGAATTAGAAGAAGAGGGATATAAGAATATATATATATATTATATGTGTGGATTGAAATGGGGTTGGGAAACAGGGTTGCGTAAGTTAAGGAAATTAAGCCGAGAAAAAGCGGGTGAAGCCGAAAGAAAATCGGACCCGGTAGAGCCGAGTACGTGGCCTACCAGTCCCTAATTTCACGTGATCCCGTTCTGCGTGCTGACTTAAGTGGGGAAATCGGATGGCCCCACCAACACTGAAACATATTTCCTGGGGACCACTTTTAAGCTCTGCGTCCACCTCCTCTATTATCTCCCACGTGTCCTCACCGATATTACTCACTTTTTCTTAATTTTGATTTTCTTTATAATATTATATTACCCTGGGTGGGTCAATTTTGGGTGAGAGAGACCCGTCTTAAGTCTCAAAAAAATTGAAAGGCCCATCATTCAGGACACCATCCTCTGCCCTCTTCTCTACCCCAATACCCCTCTCCTCCTTTCCCCCTTTCCCCCTTTCTTACATTTAATTAATTCATTATTATTTCCTAATCATTCAACTTTTCACCACATTACACCTTTCCATATCATATATTATCTGCCTCAATTCAATTATTCTCTTTTTTTTCTTCTCATTTTAATTTTATCATTCTCTACTTTTTTAAACACTACACATCTTAATTAAATCCCCATTTTCTTTTCTTCATTCTAACTCCCATACTAAACCTTCTCCTAATAATTTTCCCTTTCTTTTTTTCTTTTTTAACATTTAATGTCATTTAAGATTAGGGTTCAGTTCAAATTTGAATGGACTTGAGCTTTTCTTTCCTAATCATTCAACTAGGTTTAAATTAGCTTAACTACGCACCCTACCACATTCATTTTCTTTTATATATTTAAAATATATTGACTTCATCATTGCTTACTCCTTACACTGTCATCAGAAAATGAAATATTAAATAATTATTTTTATTTTATTTATGGAAGTAGGTAAGAGTAATGAGTATTGTAATACTCCTAATGACACCAATATTTTTTTATAAAAAAATATATATATGATTTCTTTTTTAAAAGAAAAACAAATCCAATCTAAATAATTCATAATTAAATAAAGTTGGGCCAGTTATCTAATCTTCTGTTTAGCACGAGTGTTAACTTGCAAATTATTCTATAACGTCAAAAATGTCCCTCAGGCTCATTAACCAACAAAGATTTTGTAATATCTCAACATTTAAAAGCAGGGGTGTAAGAGAAATTAATAAAGGTGTAATGTTTTTCCTCTACCTATCTCTCTAATTGGTCAAACTATGATACCAAAAATGAAAAATCACATTTTCTTTTTTCTTTTTTATAAAAAGAGCATGTACATTTTTTAAAGCTATCAAGTCAGTAACCAAAGATGCTATACACTTCTTTTTTCCACTTTGCTTTTTTTAAAAAAAAATAAAATAAAATAAATGATCACTTTGCAACCCTAACCTTTGTGTGAGTGTAATTTACATTCTCATGTAAACCACTCTATCCAAGATCAATTTGTAGCAATTAGATATTTCACTTTATTCCAACATCAATTTGTGACCATTAGATTCTCCAAATTGTTCAATGTCAATTTGGAGCTATTGAATTTTCTTGATCAAGTCTATGTGGACAATAATTAGGTGGGTACCTATTATTGGCAATAATCCATCTGTAAAATCTCAAATCAAGTTAATTAAGTCTGAAATAAAACAAAGAATTCTTTCTTTGCAAGAGAGTTTGTTGATTTTCCTCTGTCAGAAAAAAGTCTGCCACTCTTACCAAAAAGGATTATCCATTACAAATTGTCACAACTCACGCACAGTCATAACTAGCACTACAAAAAACCAACTCTTTCTCAACGGCCAAAGTTGTCGAAAATTACACCAAAATGAGTTGGGAAAAGAAATTTTGACGTCATTTTAGTCGTCGGAAAAGTGGTCAGAAAACCAAGTCATGAGAGGAATTCTCGACGCCATAGGTAAGGCCATCGAGAATTCATCTAACTTCCGAAAAGCAAGATATGAGGTGGGGAGATTAGAACTCCCAGTGGTGTACATAGCTCTTCGGGAGTTAGGCTCAATTCTCACGAATTTACCTACGTCCTATGAGACTCGTTCTTGAATAAAAGGTGATTTGGTTAAACAATCATATAAGAATGTAAACAATTGTGTAAGACAAACTAGACGATCGTGTAAGACAAGCTAAGATAATAGTATATAAGAAAATAGAAACGAGGATAAAAGATCGTGTAAAATAAATATAAAACGATTGTATAAGACACTGAACGATCGTATAAGAAGATAGACGATCATGTAAAGGTTAAACAGTCGTGTAGAATGCTAACAATCGTTAAAAAATTAGAAAGGTTCTTGGGGTTAATTAGTAAATCATTGGGGTGGTTTTTATAGGTGTCATGGCATTCGAAGACTTAGATTTTAGTTAAGTAGGAGCTGGCGAAATTATAGGAGTAAAGAATTAATGATTAATCCAACTTATAATTAATATAAATAAGGAAAAAAGACAAAAGGTAAGGGGATGATTATGAGCTTTTACAAAGAGAAAAACTAGAGGTTGATAAGTAAGAAGAAGACCAGAGAAGAGTTCTAAACAAAGAAGGAGAACTTAGTACTGTGAGTGATTTTCCAAAATGTTTTTAGATTTTAAAAGTTTTTCTTGTAATCTTATACTGATTTGTATTGAGATTTCACACATGATTGTTTGCAAAGAGATTTCAAATGAAAAATTGTATTATGTTTTATGTGTTTCAAATGAATGTGAAATTATGTTCAAACCATTAGTCCTTGTCTTATAAATGAGCTAGTTGTTATGTGCACCTAATAAGTAAAGTCAGCCATGTAGAGAATGTCTCCATAGTGGACTAAGGCAAGACAATGCATAAAAGATGTGTATCACGCTAGAAAGCCCGAGTAACAAGGAATGAATTGAGATATCCTCAAGGATGTTGTTGATGAAAATGCCATCACAGTAGTTCATGCACAAGAATGGTTCATGTCTTGGAGAAAGGAATAAGTGAAACTAATGTATATTTATCATTTGAAATGTGCTATTGAATTTAGTAAGTGAGCATGTGTTAAACGAAAATGATTTATAAACTGTATTCTCAAAAGGTTTTCAAAAGCATCATTCACTAAGTCTTTTGACTTATGTTTTAAGTTTTTCCTCTCCATGTTGTATGAGTTAAGCGATCGTTTAGAAAGGTAAACAATCAGGTAGACAGGTAACTGATTGAAGGTAAGTAATCGTTCAAGTAGCTAAGCAATTAGGTTTGAAAGGGTAAGCAATCGATTAAGGAGCTACACGATCAAAATAGGAACCTAAACAATCCTTAAAGGTTGAAGGTTAAGGACTTTAAAGACTTTTGACATTTTTTTTTGTTTAATTCTTGTTGAGAAAAGTTGTGTCATGTCATATTCTATTGTAGAAACTATTGGGTTGAAATTAACAAGAGAAGTTTACTGATTTAATTTCCATTACATGGTTTTTAGTTAAGTTCTATTTAGGAGCTTTTGCAAAAATAGGAAAAAAATTTATGATAATAGAGCCTATGTCAAAACATTTTACAAATTTGCAAAAGTAACAAATTTAAAAGTGATGACCATCTGATAGTCGTACGATTACCGTCTGATAGCCCTTCAATAACTTATGATTACCGTCTGATAGCTGTCTAATATCACTAACTTTGCCAAATCCACAATATAAAAAAAATAATGTCATGAGCTTTCTTTTTCTAAATGTTTTGGCCATTTGATGCAAATTTTCTTTTATTTAATTTGTATTAAGTAGTTTGGAACAGGGTATGACAAGCTGGTATCAGAGTGATACATTCTTTGGGAGCTGAGTATTTAAGTTCTTTTGTAGGAAGGAATAGAAAGTAAGCCATCAAGAAGAGAAAGGGGAGCAGGAAGTAGATCAAGGTTAACAACTGATCCTTTAATGGATTGAAAGGCTCATTTAATAAACCAAATGAAATGAGAGAGAACAAAGAAGCCCTGTATGTTAAGGTTGCGCAAATAATACAAGATGTCTTGGCGCAACAATCAGAGAAAAAGTTTGGTGAAGAAAGACTTAAGGCATTGGGGGATACAAAATCCAATTGGACAAAGAATCCTAAGGAGTCGGAGAAATGGATTCGAACATTGGATAAGTTTTTTTGAGTAATGCGGCGTACAAAAGAAAAGAAAATTGATTTAGTAGTGTTTCTACTTTAGAAAAGCTAAGGGCAAAAGATTTGTGGATGTTTGAAGAAAATAAGCAAGGAATGGTTAGTTGGGAAGAGTTTAAGAAAATATTTAATAGTAAGTTTTTCTCTGAAACCTTGAGATGAAAGACGAGATGGGTTTCTCCACTTGGAATAAGGAGAAATTTCGATAGCAGATTACGAAAAGAAGTTTATAAAATTGTCTCGGTAGGAGATGAAAATAGTAGGTAACGAAAGAGAAAGATGTAGGCGATTCGAGAATGGATTGAGAACTGAAATTAGAATGCGTGTTACAATCATCTCAATTAGGAAAAGAACATTGGTCAGATATCACGTTCGAGTGGTGATAAAAAACATAGGACGACAGAACTCCTCAAATATCTTCATACACCCTCATGAGGACCAATGCAAATAAGGGTTGTATCCCACCCTTAAGGGGAGGTTATGCTTTAGACAAAGAAAAGGAAGATGTTTTGGGATAGCTAAGTTTCTATTATTTATTAAATTTATTTTTGTTTTATCATGAAAATGTGAAGCTTGTAATCAATAAATTTTAAGTAATAATTTTTTTGTTTATAAAAAATTTGTGTAAGAACTATTGTTTAAATTTCGAGGACGAAATTTCTAAAGGAGGGGAAAGTTGTGAGACCCATTCATGAATAAAATATGATTTTGTTAAACAATCGTATAAGAACGTACAAGATCGTGTAAGACAAACTAGACGATCGTATAAGAAAATAGACACAAGGATAAAACACTACAAGAAATCGGAGTAATTCCGACGTAGGAAAAGGCGTTGGAAAAACAAGCGTCGACGTTGACCAACCAATGCCGACGCAACATTGTTTGGTCGGCTTAGGAGATATTCCCCGACGTGCCTACCAAACACATCAACATTAATCCTCTTTTAATCGGCGTTACGTTGACCACATCGAGGGAAAGCATATAAATACATTTCAATTGTTAACTTTCTACGACATGTCACTTATAGAATCGTGGAAAGGTCACTTACGAAGACGTCGGGAGAGAGGAGAGAGCTTGTCGTTCGTCGTTGCCGTTCATGTCGTCTGTTCCGCTGCTTGTTGTTCATCGCCAAGGTTGTTATTCTTTTTTAAAAAATTAGAAAATTAAATGTAGTATGTTTGTTATAATTTTTTTAAATATTGTACAATGAAAATACATACATTTGTATGTATGTATGAATGTTATCCATAATATAATGAAAAATGCATGTATGTATGTAACTTTGTTTATTGCATTTAAAAAAATGTATGAATTTAGGAAAATGTATGTATGTGTATTTGTTTATTGAATTCAGAAAAATGCATGTATTTGAATTTTGAATATGATAAGCATTGATATAATGAATGTATACAATAATAATTTTATATCAATTTTAAATTTTAGTATTAAATTTGAATTGGTTTTAGAGTTTAAGATTGATGTTCAATATTTTGTAATATTATTGAATTTGTGATTGTTGAGATTTGTGGGGTTATATTGAATTTATGATGGTTGTTTATTGAATTGGAGGTTGGGAGAGAGTGTGTTTATTGAAGTTGAGATTGTAGTAGGGTTGTTCATTGAATTTGAGATTGGAGGGTATTTAATGAATTCGAGATTGTTATTTTAGGAAAATTTTAAATTGAAATTAAAATTGAATTTGAATATATGAATATGAATTTCACTTTCAAATTGCATTTGGATTTTTGAAAATGTTAGATAGCCGGACTAAAAAGGTTGACATATTTGGAAAGGGTCTTCATACACCATTGAAGTTGAGATTGAGGGTGTTTAAAATGTTAGATAGTCTTTAGTTAATGAGCGATTGAACAAAACTTATTCATAGAGTAATTTTGAGTAGTTGAAGTATTTGAGAGGAGAGATTAAAGGTGTTTAAAATGTGCGTCATGTCACGGACAACTTCATAGACGATGAAGATGACGAACAATCATCATCACATCAAAGGAGGTCAAGCGACGATGAATAACAATGTTTTCATCATGTATACACATTAGTCATTTTTCTATACTTTTACTTTGTGATACTCACATTTGTTAACGTTTGTTGGTTTTTATGTCTACAGAAATTATGTTTAACTTTTCAAGTGGCACTCATGAGGTAGACTATTTCCTCAACTTGGACGCGTCAGATAATGCGAGAGGTTCGTCTTTAGTGGGTAGCATTTGAAGTTAGTAATTACCCCAAACACTTTAGTTAGGATTATTGTATCTAATAATTTATATTTTTAGTAGATCCCTCTCAACCGTCTCCCACTCCCACTGCGAGGAGACGACAACATTCTTGAAACATTGATGTCAAGAGGTACGTATAGCAGAATGGGAGAACCCACATTTCAATCCCCCTACGAGGCAACAAACATGTCTTGCCACATGTCCCTCATTTCAGTTGCACGATGGTTTGTTAACGTGAGACACGTTTCTGATCTAGGCTCTGAAGTGGGTAGATGTACCACGAGAGTGCATCGAGGTTTTCAAAGGCGGCCTAGGGATAAATATGTAAATTTGTAAACATATATATATGTTAAAACTACGTACATATGTAGAAGACTAATCTGAAACTTATTTCTTTTGTAGCAATTTTTTGAGTTCAATCTAACCGATCCAACACTTAATCGATTTGTTGAGCATTAGATGCTCTCCATGTGGAAGGAATTCAAGGGAGATAAACACCAACATTTCAGGAAGTTTAGCAATCATGAAGAAGCACAAGCAAACTCGCCGTCGAGATTGGTTAATCGGGTGCATGATTGATACTTTCTTTATGACCACTACATCACTCGACAGGTTTAGGTGATTTATATAGTCTACGTTGAAATCAATTAACATTTCTTCATTTAATTTGTTTGAAAGTATAACGTTTTGATAATCACTTTTGGAATGTTAGAGCAATCAAATATGTGCAAGGCTGCTATGGCGCAACAACCTTACAACCACAGCAGAGGCACAAAGTGGTTCCTTCAAAGATAAACCGAGCTCATTGAATTTCAGGATCGCCTGGTGGACCGTGTCGAGTTATTCCAAGAAAGGCACGCTAGTAGTACTGGCGAGTACGTTTCACAAGCAGTAAAGGACACTTTTTTAAGTTTATGAAAACTTTTTGTTATACTTTCAATTTTTCTTTTAAGTCTGGTCATCTCCCAAACTTACAAACTTCTATTGGTCATCTCCCAGTCCCAACCCGTCCTAGAGGGTTCTTAACCAATATCTGAGGATGAGATATGTGAGATCATTTTGGGTAGACAACTAGACTACTTAAAAGGTCTTGATTGGGCCCTAAACCCAAGTTCAGGAAGAGTTTTGCTTATGCTTCTTCCTCCAATATTTATGACAACCAGGCACACATGGTGGTGGTTAGCAAACTAAAGGCCAATCTTGAAAATTTTAACCACATGATTGAAGAACAATGCCTGAGGGAGAAGGAGTGAGATCGATAAATAGCAGATCATACACGACAAATGAAGGAGATGAAGAAGATGATCGAGGAGATGAGTTAGGCACAGAGAGGACTGTAAACACTTGGGGTGCGTACGTTTCAACATTTAATTTGTTTAATTTTGTATATGTGATATTCAAACACTACTTTTATGTCATTTGTAGGTTTGACGTCTGTGACTAGAGATAGTAGATAGGTGTAGGTTTTTTTTTATAAAAAAATTAATGTAATTGTTTTTTTAATTTAATGTAATTGTTTTATATTATATGTAATTTTTTGTATTGAATATCCTTCGTCTACCTTGTTTATTATAAATTAGAATATTTTAATTTTCATAATTTACTGAAATTGTTTATTATTGTCTTGTGAAGCGAAACCAAAAATAATAATTTACGATAACAAAAAGAAAAATCACAAAATTAATAAATAATAAAATAAAATAAAATAAAAGCCTTCCCTGGCATGTATTGCACATCGGGGAAAGGTACAAACCCTAACATTTTACATTGACATCGGAGAAGGCTTTTTCCGACGTTTTCCGACGTCACGTTAGTGTGACATCGAGAAAAGGGACAAACCTCGATAATGTATCGAAGGGATAAAAGCCCTTGACAGTGAAACATTTTATAGAACCATTCCTCAATTTAATTTGAGAATCCCAAAATACCAATACATTGACAAAATAATACATAAACTAATTTTCTTACCGTAACTTAAAGGTTAAGAATGCTTTTTAATTATAGATTAAAGAAATAAAACTTACTTAGTTTGACGCCTCTGAATTTACTAAAACTCCAAATTGGAACACCATCCGTCGTAGACCTTCCTATTATGAGATGAGATTGGTTTATGAAAATCAATTGGAATGAGGAAAAATTTAAGAGAAACTATTTTGGAGAGAGCAAAAGCATTGACTTTTTCTTTTGATTAAGAAATACTAAACCCTAAAAAATATTAAATTAATAGAAATTTCAAATAAACTAATAAATAAATAATTACAATTAATTAATATTTCATTTAAATCACAATTAATTAATATTTCATTTAAATCATATTTAATAAATTTCTCTCCAATATCTTATAATTTAAAACTAATTTAATTAAATCAAATTAAACTAAACTATCAATTAATTCTCTAATTAATTAATAGCTAAATTAAATGTTTTATATTTAATTTAATATTTGAATCGTATTCAAATATAAATTTCTCTCATAACTAATATAAAATTAAATTAATATTTGAACGCATTCAAATATTTTATCACTCATAATATAAAATTTATATATTAACCAAACTTTATTATATAAATTTAATTTTGGATATAATTCAAAATTAATTTAAGGGAGATAAAGTATTTGAATGAGTTCAAATATTAATTTAATGTAAATTGGATTCATATTAAAATTAATTTATGAGTTCAAATATTAAAATTGGAGTCAAAGGCAAAGATGATTCCTTTATAGCCCTCGTCGTGTATGTAGATGATTCATCATCACCGGAGTAAACCTACTTCATATACAAAAACTAAAGAGAGACTTAAATTTAAAAAATCTTCTTAAATGATCTGGAACATCTAAATTTTTTCCTTGGCCTTGAATTAGCAAGAAACTCATCTAGTCTCTTCTTATCACAGAGACACTATACCTGTCATCTTATTGAAGATCGATGCAGCACTCCATGGTGTAAAACCAACTTTTGTTCCTATGGATCCTATGTCCAAGTTGAATAATGCCTCTAACAAAGATACTCTCCACCATACTACGACATATTTGACACCTTGTTAGTCAATTACTTTACCAAACTATATCATGGCCAGACATCACCTTTGTTGTACACAAATTAAGTCAGTTCATGGCTAAGTCAAACCTAACACACATGAATACAACCAATCACTTACTAAAATACTTTAAAGGAATCCCTGGTAAAGGTATCTTGCTCTCCAAATTCCAAGATTTCTCAATTAAAGTCTTTGCTTATGTCAATTGGGGATCTTGTCCAGACACTCATTGCTCAATCACAGAATTCTATGTTATCCTTGAAAACTCACTCATATCTTGGAAGTTGAAGAAACAACAAACAACGTCAAAGGTGATTCGTAGAGGTAGAATATCGAGCTTTGACTATCACCACATGTCAAATTATATGAATTTGTAGCTTACTTATTGAATTACAAATAAATGCCTTGTCATCAACCCTCATCTTATGTGACAATAAAGCCACCATCGACATTGCTTATAATCCCATGTTCCATGAAAGAACCAAATCCATAGAACTAGATTGTCATTTTGTTCGAGATAAAGTAATGGACGGGTCCATCAAGCTATTATCGTTTGGTCGCAGATGCATTCATTAAACCTCTTCTAGCAAGCTCTCTTTTCACATTAATGAGCAAGATGGGTGTCCAAGACATATTTTCCCCATCTGGAGGGAGAGTATTAAATAAATGAGTTAACAAGTTGAGAGTTTGTTAGTTAGTTAAACATCTCCTTTTCATTGTAAGTAATAATTTTATCTTTCTCACATGTGTATTTGTACTCTTGAGCAACTATTTAATAAAGGGAGAAAGTCAAACTTTCCTTTGCCTTCCAATACAACACAAGCTTTCTTTGCCCACCAAGAGTTCTAATTCTTTCTCTTTATTCAAAATCAAATTTGACAAGAGCAATTACAAGAAAATTCAAGCAAAAGAAAGATGAAATCACAGAGATTTAAGGGAGAAGAAGATACACACAAATTTAAGTGGTTCGGGTAAAGAAGAAGCCCATGTCCACTGCGAAATCAGCCATTGATAATTGTTTCATTCAAGAAGAGTTTCAAGAGAAGAAATGGATCTTCTAATGGGTTCAATTTCTCGTCTCTTTTCACTCTAATTTTTTTCTCACACATCCTTGTAAAAAATTAAAGTTGGGTTGATGATGGTTTGGTTTGTTGACTGCTGACTGTTTTTTTTTTTTTTTTTTCTGTTTGTTGCTTCTGTTACGTTTTTATAATGGTTTGAAATTATTTATTTGTTGAAGTTTTTGGGACTCTGTCTGTTCTGGTTTTTTATATTGTTTTCTTGATTGATGTCGAGACTTTATTTTAGCTAGATGTCTCTTTACTTCATTTGAATCCTTGTGGAAGGAGTGGGGAATCTGCAATTGAATACAAAATGGAGGAGAGAGTGAAGAATTTACTCCATGGCTAAACATGGATGAAAATTACATTCTTTCTCCTCACCCTCCCACATAAGTACATGCACTCACGCGCATGCACACATAACAAGCTCACGTATGTGTTATGATAATTTTTATGTCAATGTTTTCATATTTAATATATTCCTAACATATGAATATTTAATATCTAAAGACTTTCTTATTTTAAGGCTACTAATGTTGTCACACTCAAGTTGAAGATTTTAGATTTATTGAATTCAATATATATATTTTTATTGTATTAATTTTACATTTTAAAAAATAAAACTATATTAAATGTATATAGAAAATATTTAAAAATATAATATGTGATGTTATAAACTCAATCCATTTTTAGGTTGAATTACAAATTCGATCTCTATGGTTTCAAAAGGATAAAACTTAGTCTCTATGGTTTATTTGAAAAAATCATAGAAAATAGTTTTGCTTGTAGGATTATTTATGAAGGTTTTCAAATTATAAAGACTATATATGAAGTTTTATCAAACTATAAGCCGAACTCAAACTTTCTCCAAACATTAAGGACTAAAAATGAAACCTAACCAATTTTTTAAACATAAATTATATTCATAATTAAATAAAATAATGATAGCTTATTGTGATCAATTGAATCTTAATGGATGTGTAAGACTGATTTTATGATTTATAAATATATACTATAAATACATTTAAACATATTTTTTAAACTAAAATCCAATTTTTGAATCTGTCACCAAACACATATATGAAAATATAAAATACAACTTTGTTTTAATTGATTCCTTTATTTTCAAATTTTTGTTTTTAGATTCTCTAACGAACAGACTCTATAAAAAAAATATATTATTGTTTTTATTACAAAAATTTATAATATTTCTTGAATAAAAAAATGTATTAAAAATTATCGATTTAACATAGAAAATTTTGTTTGGTTGAGAATAGATTTAAATTTTATAAAAAAATGGATAAACTAAAAAAGGTAATTTTCTATGGGAACAAGAACTCGAGGTTACAAAGTGTCAGTCGTGAGCTTAACAAGATGATTTTCCTTTGGATGAAGCTCCATTAACTCATTAAATTGACTCAAAAGTCGAGATTTGAATTTCTCGATGAATATATCCATTCACGGACCTCAGAACCCTGAGTTTGGAGAACCATCAACAAACATATTCGATATTTTCTAAAAATAAATTACCAAACTTCCATTAAACATAAGTTTTAGTTTTAGATACAAAAAGTCAAGGAGTCAAAAATAGAATATTTGATAAAATATTTACAATTCATAGAAAAAAAGTATAATAAATTTTGTTTTCTTTTATTGGTTTTATTATATGAAGTGTAAATAGTTTGACAAATTGTTGTATATTTGAAAAAACTCCAAAATTCAATCTACACATTAACTACATAAAAATTAAAGAGTTATCAAATATAACAAAATGAACTAAAATATTTACAAAATATAAAAAAGAATTCAGATTTCATCAATGATAAACAGTGATACGTTGATAGAATATAAAATTTAATTATATTTACAAATAATATTTTTGATAGTTTAAACAAAAAGTTATGATTTAGAAAACATTTGTAGAAGTTTAAGAAGGGCACAAATACGTACCAAAAATTACTAAACTTATAAATTTGCTATCATCTCCATCTATTTGTCGCCAAAGAACCTTATGAAATTGTCTTTTTCTAAACTATACTTCATTTATCCTAAAACTCATTTTATTTTAAAAATCTACCACCATTTTAAAATTGGTCTATTTCTGGTAATTTCCCGTCAAACTTCAAACCCTTCAAAATTGAAAATTTGTCAAAAAAAATAGCTTTTTTTTTAAAAAAATCATTTAAACATCTTTTCTTAGTTCATAGATCGATCTCTTAAATATATTAAACTTTCCAACTTATCAATTGTTTTAGATTTTTCTATGCATCTCATCCAATATTAGATTGAGAACTACTGATATTAACAATTTTTCAAATTCACAAATCTTACATAACTTTTTTTCTTCTATAATCTTAATCTTATTATGAATTTTAACTAATTTTTCCCATATCTAGTTTTTTTTATACAATTTCTTTAATCTTTTATTCTAATTTATGAGTTCCATAGTTATGTTAGATAAAATTACCATGCAAATCCTATTTACAACGATAAATTTATATAAAATTTGACAAGATTATATTATAATAGAAAATTTGGGTGAGAGTTGTAAAAAATTTGGTTGATCTCGGTTCATTTGAATAAACTTGTACCGAGAAAGTCTAAAAGTATCAAATTTTAGGCCTTTTAGTATAATTTTACTCGAGATTATTAAGTTTTTAGACTTTCTGGATACAATTTTGATCATCTCGATTATTAAGTTTTTAGACTTTCTCGATACAATTTTGAGGTTAGAACCCATGTCCATAATTTTTAAAAAGGAAAAGAAAAAAACTAGTTAAGATTTGAAAAATGATAGATCTCAACCAATAAAAACCAAAACACAATCGATAATTTTAATATTTTAGAAAAATGTGAGTCGTGTGTGTGGTTGGAGATGTGGGAAAAATGATGTTTAAACGAATTTTGGGTGCTAATTTTACAAAGCTATTTATGAAAATTTGCCTTCAAAATTCTGGGTGTTAGGAGGTCTCTATCAATGTACATGAACAGAAGCAAAAGTTTGTTGATCAATCAGTACAAAACTCGGAAGAGCGGCAAATTTAAAAATGGGAATATACTTGGGTCAAAATTTTCTTGATATAGATATATGGAGATTATATATAAAATTTTGGAACAAATCGCTTTCCGATTTCTCTCTTTCCTTGTTTTATTTGTGTCAGCAATAGAACATTACATTTTTCACTCTCTCTTTCAGCGCAGGCAGAGGCCGGACACAGGACCCATTTGTGGTTCGAGTGCAGCATCTTTTGGCATTCTCCTGTGCGTCGGGTTCTACGTAGAATCGAGCTCTGTATGCTGCTAAATGAGCGTAGTATGCTGGAGGCACTGCATCATACCCATAAATGTCAATGTAAGTACTTGATTTTGGAACGCCCTTTCATTTCTTGTCTTTGAATTCAAGTTAAGTAACCAAGTGGGAAGGGAATAGTAATTGTTGTTTTCAGAACTACGGTTCTGATTACAAATACAAAAAGTAAGATGGGTTTGAAGTAAATTGAGGTTTAATGTTGTTTTTGTGCTTTATTTAGCATTCTAGCATTAATGATACCAAAAGCTACCAATTGGTGTGATATTTGTCGCTTGAAACTGGAAACAATTAGATATTATTGCTGTCAAGGGATTACCTACTGAGACCGATCTTGTGCACCGAGCATACCTGTAAGAAAGTTATAGTTTTAAGCAATGTAGAAGGACAATGAGCTGCTATATTGGGAAAATTTGTAGAAATGATTGTATGATTCTTACGTGTAACAGAGATTATTAGTCAGAGATTGAATTTCATCCGCACTGAAATTGTTCTCATCCCAAAGAACGTGATAATGTGCAGGACGACTTGTTCCCTGAGTATTCCAAAAACTCAATAAAATTATTTCCTTTTATTTTCAATTTCAGTGTCATGTTTTGTCTATTACGATTGTTATCTTACTCCATACCTGGATTCCTGCGTGACTGCATAGATAAAAGTCGAACTCAGTTGGATGACATATTTTTGAATCCACGACAGTACCTACAGATTAAGAAAAATGCTGAAAGTTTTGAATTGAAAAGGTTCGGAGAAGTCTCTTTCTCTTGGGTAATATCAGATGGAGTATTGTTATATCTTGCTTGCAAATGTTATTACCTGGTAAAATGTTACCACTCTTGTCAGTGCTACTCCTATCGTTGTGATTGGATGCAAAGAGTCTGGTGTGGTGTCGCTTTTGGACTATGATAAAAGTTACTGGAGGTTGGTAACTGGGTTCTAGTGAAGCACAGGCCTAAACATTTGCCAAAGTTTAAACTAAGACGTCCACCCTGGTTTCTTAGAACACAAGTAAGCACAACAGGTGATTATAAGCTTTATAACAACAAACCTTGCGTATGGCATCGAGTTCGTGCAGTAGAACCTGGTAGAACTGACCCTCACTGACCCCATCCCTATCAGCATCTAACGTTACAGTTGATAAATAAAATAAAGTATTCAAGTGAAGTGTCTCAAGGGATTTTTTTAACCCTGCATTACCTATAGAATATTATCCTTAATGGTTTTTGTCCAGTGGCCTTCTTAAATGAAAGCAAGAGCTCCCTGCAAAAACATGAATTCCATTAGCCCCCAACAAGCAGCTTGGATTAAGCTATTTCATGTCCATTCAGTAGCAACTCTCGATTTTGCACCTTATCATACCCCCGGCAACTGTTCCCCGATGAGGATCCTTCCACGTTTTGAATAAATCTTGAATTAGTTCCTCCCTGTGCGGCTGCGCACATACCAATCCAGCATATTTTGTAACTTCTGGCCAATCTTGGGAAGCCACAACCTGCATGACACATATCAGTGTGGCTGAATCTTGCGGACATATTTAGGAATTCAAGTAATGATTATTGAATATTTTTGGAAAAGCTTACAGCTGCTATTGATGGAAGAGAATCCTCTCCAGATTCTGGATGTGTGACGTCAGCTCCAAAAATAATGGTTGGTATGTCACTGACTAGAGGAATTCTTGCCCGTAAAGCATCTAAAAGAACAGTGTTTCTTCCACCCATCTTTATAGAGCACAAGAAACAAACCCAGTATTAGATCAATTCGGTAATTATATATGGTGGAATTGTGTTATAAACTAGTGAGTAAAGACCTTGACATTGATCTTAAGAGACACGTTCGCCAAGTACTGTCTGCTCTTCTTGAAGACATGTTTTGTTAGACAACACTGGGATATCAATCCCAATTCTGTTTCACAGATCCTTTTAAGATCACCTGAATATGAAGTTTACTGCTCTTAAATAAGATGGAAGGTTAACATTATTAGAAATTTAGGGAATTTTTTCAACTTTAGCTCTCTGAAATTGAAGTTTTCAGGTAATGTTGGATGCTTCAGATGTTCCAGACCTAAGCTTTTTACAGGCAATGACATTCAAAGATCCTACAAGTTTATTTTCAACAGCAATAGTCTTCTTAATACATGAGAAATGTTGATTTGACGTCACTAATAGATTTTGGCCCTGGATTAGATGATCCATCGTTTCACAGTTATTGGTGCCAAGCAGGCAGGCATACACCAGAGTGACCATTATAATTCTTTTGTAACAATTCCAAATCAATATATCACAAGTGAAAACTGGTACCATATAATGAGCCATTGTTGTCAGGAAGAATAGCTATCAGCAAATCTAACTCTTTCCCTTCATTTTTGTTATAAACCGCACCATATACAAATTTTAAGGCCTTCTTCACTTGATCTGGTCTTGCTGAGTATATAGGAATTGCAGGATCTGGGTTAAATTCCTGATAGAAAGATCAAAAAAATTAGATTTAAAGAGATAATTAGAATGGCAATCCTCTATACATTGAACCATAGTCAAGGTACAGGGAACTGTTTACCATGCCAGAGATCTGGCACATCTGGACCAGCTGTTGACAGAAACCACGAGCTATGCTCTCTTGAACGTTACGTGAGAAATTTATACAAGCCCAGTATCTTATAACACTTCCATCTATAACTTTCTGCAATGGAGCAAGAAAGTAAAATATATTTCTATCATATAACAGAAAAACAAACCAAACATTATGAAGTGACCAACCTTATTCATCATATTCCACTGACCAACTTGAGGCTGATGTTCCTTTTCTTTTCCAGTATCATGAAATTTTAGCTAGAGGAAAAATATTAACATGAGAAACATGTTAAAACTTGAAGCTGAATATGATGTGTTATAGATAAATTTACTTCTTGAGTACCCATGGAGATGGAAGGACTCGTGCTTCAACTGATGTAAGCTTGTTGTCAATGCTGATTCGAAATTCTTTTGCGTATGGATCTGCCTCATATGCATTCTCATGAACAGTCTGAAAAGCAGCAAATAACTTTGATGGAAAACCATTGATTATTGATTACGTTTTCCTCTTCTTTTGGACAATTTACACAATTAATTAACATATTGAGAGAAAAAAGAGTTATGCACTGGACCTGTAAAATGTCCATTTCCTGATCAGAGGGTCTTTGGCATGAAACCTTCAACAAGGAAGTTATTTGCTTTTCGTTAAGTCCTTTTGTGTATCTCTGTCCTTTGAGTATCTTACATGCCTGGCAAAAACTGTCACGTCAATTTTCTGAAGACAAAAGATTCAAATGTAGCAGAAGGCATTGAGGGATATAGTTAGCAGAACTGACCTCCATGGGTAGATAATTCACCTTCTTCTGGTTTCCTACTTGAAGGCAAGGCAAATGTGTATACTGAATGGTATACCCATACATCTCTTGGAAGTACTCAACTACAGATTTCATGTTCATCTGCTCATCAAGAGGGAAACTGCAGGAAAATGACTCAATTGAAACAACTTCAAAGAGGTAAAGACAATCTAAAATGCAGGAGTACGGGGCCAAGATTTTATATACATTAGCTCTCTTGTAGGCTGTGATGTTAGCCCTGAAATCCGATATTTCCTTCGTACGTTTCCTCTATGTGTAACTTCAACTTTTACACCTCTAAGTACTTTTTTGACCTTACAAAAAAGCATCACTACTTATTTAGTTCAGGATCTTTCAAACTCTGATATTATAACCTAAATTTCATGCTCGAGAAGCTAAAAGTGTCTAGAAAGCTCATGGTACCTTGATACGATCAGCATCAGACAATGTTCTAGAGTACACGTCTTTGTTTAAGAGTTGAGCGACAAAATCAATGACCGGGATTGCTTCAATGAATGCAGTGGATGACATGTCTTGATATGAGATGCAATTCCAAAAGGAAAACCATAAGAGAAGTCAAGTTAGTTTGATTGAAAGACAGCCAATGTAGAAAACTCTAAATGGAATTGAGTTCGATCCCTACCAATATTTAGAGACAATCCCATTTGAGTAGGCCGGATGCTTTGATAGAAGCCTCGCCATGCTTGCAGACCACCCCCAACATGCTGAGGCTTCTTAATACAAGGAGAGTAAAAGGATCGTCCAACTGATATATATCTATAATTCCAGATTGAAATTCACCACAGAATTGAAAAGATAAATGCAGCCAAAACATGAATCCAACAAGGGCCAAAAAAGAGCCATTAGATACAAACCTTTGAGCATGGAGCTCCCTCAAGACGATGTCAATAATGGTCAAAGCTTCTTGAGGGTTATTAACTTGTTTGCCAGCGAGTAATTCTCTTAACTGGTGCATGCTAGCCAAAGTTACAAACTTAATCTGCACTTTAAATTCTCGTTCCCTGATATGATCACCCCATATTAAACTAGAAGTTTTACTACAAAGGAGCAAAAATATGTACAGAAAAAGAAGAGAAGTTGCCTGGGTGTGCCTGTCCCCTCTTCTTCATTAGCCAAAATGACAGTGAACTCTTTTGATATGAAAGGCAGCAATCCAGCTGTGTACAGGTTACTTCCTCCATCATAAACCGGCAGACGCATCCCCAGCTCTGTGGTTCTATATTGTTTGACCAACTCGGTCAGTATATTCTTCTTCATTTTACGAGAAGTAACTTCTGGAGTTATCTTAACCTGCAAGCTCAATGAAATACACTCAACTTCCATATATGCTTTTTTAAATACATTTTCTGACGGATACTATAAGTTGTTTCCATCTTACGTTATAATGGCTTATGTCTGATTCAGGTATTATGGCTAGGAAGTGGTTGGCTTTAACCAAGCATTTAGTCCCCAGCTGGCCAAAGTTTGGCCTTCTTGGAAATGTTAAGCTTTTGCAAGAAGAAGAGGGAAACTCCAGATTTGGATCGAGCTCCTTTTGCTTCAATCCTTCCATGGGAAGTCCTTTTGCTCTCCTCCTTCCTTTCCTTTTCCATAAACTAGTCTTCTCACCATCATTTGAGCCATGGTGGGATTTCAACGCCATTTGAGAAGCTGGTATCACATATTTATCTTCTGGCTCCATTTGCATGTAGGGCATTTTTCTTTTTTCTGTTAACAGAGGGAGACTCAGTCACTCAACACAACACTTGAGGAGTTGAAAGCTGACAAGGAAAACTTGGAAGAAGATTTGTGCTGTGGTAAGAAACAACTGCCATGTTCTCAAGGTGTGGTGTTTAAAAGAAAGGCAGCAAGCATGTTAGCAATCACAAGATAAAGGAAGAACTATCAGAGTGAAAGAGAGAGAGAGAGAGAGACTAGGAAATGGTATCATATCTCGACAGTGTCCTGTTTATTCCCAAAAGCTTTATATACACAGTAGAATTGGAATCAGATAAGCTAAACAAAGTTCATCATCTCCCCCTCTTCGAAAGTGGAGCCTTTGCATCATAGTATCCTGGTTAGTTGGCTAACCAAAACCATTTCATTCAGAATTACAGACAAAACAGTAACTTATATTAAGGAGGACAACATACATATATTGGTTAAATCATGTGTCTGTACTTTAAAAAAAAAGGCAATGGGGTTTTCTTAATGTATTATTATTAGCCTAAATATTTTAGTACCAAAGTGAAATGACTGCTGTCGGATGTCAATTAGATCATGTGGGTCAAACATAATATTTGACCCCATCTTACACAAAGCTTACATCTTTCATATAAGTAAAATTTCTCCCACTAATGGTATGAAAACTTGAATGGTAGAGGTATAGTTTTGAGGGGCAAAAAATGGGTTGATGAGATGAGTGGTCCTAATGGAAAAGGCAGGAAGAAATGCTATTTATTCCCAGTGGTTTTGCAGGAAGAAGAGGACAAAGTTGTAAGATGGGCAAAGAATACAAACTCTTTTCAGCGAACAAAAAGGAGCTTTAACTCATCCCAAAGCTCACCCACAGTGCCAAAAGTAGACAAGTATTTAGACAACACATAACAAAGTAAGGGGGGAAAATGAGATGCATCAAATTAACAGCCCCCCTTAATTAATTCCCCACAGCAGAATTTCAGTCTTATCTCATTGTTTCACTGTTCTTTATAAACCAGACACCATTAAATGGCCCCCTGCTCTAGCAGCCACACCACACATGTCAAATTTTTGCCACCCCTCACTCAGTGAATACTTTGTTGTAACTTCTTTTCTCTCCACTATTTCTCCCAGGAAACTGTAGCAGCAGCTGGAAGAGGCGTCAAGCTTTAATACACTCATAGCATCATCATAAGACAAACATGAAGAAGTAGAAGAACATTCAGAAGATATCAGACCAAGCTCCTTTGTCCTTACAAATGGTGATTTAATCTTAATTCATGAACAAATTTTCTCATTAATGAAATGCATAAGAGCACAGTGGATTTGGTACTAAGCCTTTGGGTGTTTGTTTGTTTGACATTTTGAATGTGTAGGGAAGGACAGGGGTTGAGCATGCAGGTTCTGATCTGGCCAAAGAAATGTCAAAACAGAAAATGAAAAAAACAATGAGATAAATCCGATCTGTCTGTATTCGTATTTTACTTTTCCCACTTCATATTTATTCGAAAGCTACGGATCACACCAAGATTCATTGACCAACACAATACGACACCCAAACTGTGTGAGAACCACAACTCACTGCTCAAGTACCACAATTCTGGATTTTGGGAACATTCATCATTTTTTTAAAATTGTATTATTCTTATAGGCACCGTAAAAATGGACTCCAACCTCGAAGATCATGTTTATTATCGTGAGGCTAAACTAGCAATAGATTAGATTTTTTTTAGTTTATTATTGTTATAAAATATCATTGAAGATAGGGTTGTAGTGTATGAAGATTTTTGAATGCCAACAGTAAAGGCATCCAAATTTAAATTAAAAAAGTAATAACAAATATGATTATTTCTTAGTGAAATTAAAATCATACTGTTTAAGATTCAAAATAGAAATAATCGTATTATTACGAAAATCATGAAGGTAACTGTTATGTCTAATCAAATAATGTATCAATTAATCTAACTAGAAAACTTTAGTGGGAGATACATAAAATAAAGTTTTCTTAAATATAAATGATGTGGACGAGAGACTAGATCTCCTTTCTACTTCAAAATAAGTGTTTTGAAGAAATTCATTTTATTAATATCCTTTACCATTATAAAACAAGAAATAATTAGTTAGAAAATTTAAGTATATATTCGTAGGAAGAATCTAAAAGAATAACTAAAAAAATATTTGGGTGCTATCACTCATATTTATGATATATATATATGAATAAAATGAATAAATTATTCTCTACAAATATTGGTATAATCAAAATGTAACCAAATATGTTTGAGAGTTGTGATGAGGAGAAATAGTGGAGGGTACAGATGAGACATCACAGAGAATGTTATTGAGACATCTCTATGTCAAAAAGCATAAACTAAAGTGAAAGAAAAAAAGTGAAGAATTTTGAAAAGACGTATGGCCAAAATGTGTACAAATTCTCTTCACTTCACCAACTCTTTTCTCTCTCTCTCTCTCTCGACCCATCACGTGTGATACATAAAAGTCAAAATAACAAAGTTGAACAAAATCAATCCCTATTTCACTTTACAAAAACCCATATTTCTCTATCATTTCATAGCTCAATTTACATTTCTCTAAAACTATATACATAAAGTTTCGATTTTGATATCAACTCAAGTTTTCAACTACCTTTTAATATCAATAAACAAAATCTAATACCCAACGGAACCCAAACCGCTAACCGGTTAGAGAATACTCATCCAACCACATTGTGATGTGTAGCAAATTAAAAGCCAAAGAGAGAGGGGGAGAGAACAAACCTTGACCAACACTAGAGCAACGAGAGTGAAGAAGTCATTCATTAACTCAAAATTTTCTCCTCCTTTAATTTCTCTGCTCTGTATATATTAATCACACACACAAGAACAAAAAAGAGAAGAAGATAGTTAATTTTTGGCTGGAGGATGGCAGAGAGGATTTAGAAAAGTAAAAGGCTAAAGAGAGTTTCTTTCTTTTTTTTCTTTTGGTTGGGGGATCAGTATTATTTATGGTCAACCTTTGATTTGATTTGAATTTTTTTTTTCTGGGGGCCAACAACAGTTGAGATTGAAAATGGTGCAAAAAGCAAAAGCAAAAGCAAAAGCAAAGGGAGGGAAAAAGAAAGATGGAAAATGGAAGGCAAAGGGCAGTTTTGATCAGTTTGCACAAAAGCAGACCACTATATTCTGCTAAACTCTCCAAACTTTCAGCTATTTATTACACTTTCATTACTCTAAACCCCATCTATCTATACTTTACTTTTCTCCTTTTTTTTCTTCTGTTTTTTGCTTCATCTCCATTAGTTTATTCATTGAAATATTAGTTGAGTTGCAACAATGAGCAGAACTGAATGCACTTTTAACTTTTCAAATCAAAGGTTTAATTCCCTCAACCTAAATTATCCAGAAAGAAGGAGAAAATGAACTAATTAAAGACGTACAGGAAAGAAAATATTTGATAAGACTATGAGATATAACTACTTTCAATTCACATCTACTGATTATTAACAGGTATGTAGATTTTTTTACTTTACAATCAATGGTTATTATAAAGTAGATACATTTTGACCATTTTATTTAATAATTCAAGAGGCACTTGCACAAAATATAACATATAAAATGAAAATTAAGATCATGATCCAACTTTTTAAAATCTGCACCAATCACAAATTAATAATACTAGCCCAATTGAGGACCAAAATGCCCTTACAATTAAAAATATAAAAATCCATTTAATTATTATTTGATTACCGCTAATTTTATCAATGATATCAACTGTTATTTGATTGTTGTCTAATTACTATTTGTTGCTATTTGATGTTCATTGTTAATGATATTGATTTATCATCTAATGACCTTACGTTTTCTTTTTTTCTTTTTTAGTATTTACTAAGTAAAATCTCATCATTATCTCATTAGCACACTAGTACAAAAGTGGGCTACGACGACAGTTATTTTCAGTCATAGAAGCGGGAGTCATGGAAAGGCCTTCGACGACAGTTTTTGAAAACTGTCGCAATAGGTTGTTTTATGACATGAAATAAACGTCGTTAATCAACATTCAACGACATTCAATAACTGTCATAATTTATTTTATGACATTCAATAACTATCATCATTTCTTTATTAACGACATTTAAATAATTGTCACAAATTCTATTATCGTGACATGTATTAATTGTCATGAATATGTTTTTCGCGACAGTTTTTTTTGTAAAAATGTCATTGTTTAGTTATTGACGACATTTTTTTCCAGTCAACGATTGTGCAATCGTGACAGTTTTTCGATAACATTAAATGTCATTGTTTTGCCATTGACGACATTTTTTTCCAGTCAAATATAATGCAATCGTGACAGTTTTTTTTTAAAAAAAATTGTCATTGTTTATCTTATGATGACATGTTATTCCTGTCACATATAGAGCAATCGTGACAATTTATTTTGTTAAATAACTGTCATCGTTCTCCAATTTACAACAACTATTAACTATCACATTTCTCAATTTCCTATAGTTTTATTATGTTCTCCATGCAGCTCCACCATTACACGAACCATTAGAATGACAATAATGTAGCTGAGAATGACAAATTTGAAATTATACAAGTTTCACACCAATGTACAAGAAAATAGCCAACACTTTAATATATATACATTATAATACGATTTATAACTTTTGTCAATTTATTGAGTAGTTTCTGATTACCATCGTATTATCATGTGATTACCTTTCATTTTTTTGTCAATTGGTAAGGATTTTTTTTATTGAATTATGATTGTCATCTAATTACCTTACATTTATTTATTTATTTATTTTTGTCAATTACTAAGTAGTTTTGGGTTACTATCCATTAATTATGTAATCTACGTGACATTGTTGATCATCTCATTTGCACTATAAAAAGTGATCATATGAAACTTAACCACAATAACAAAATAGAGAGATAGTCATTTGATTACCTATTATGATTGTCATTTGATAATTAGCTTTGAATTGTCATTTAGTTACTTTTGGATTGTTATCTGATTACTTTCTATTCACCTTTTAAGATAGTTTACTTTTTGCGTCATAGTAATTTTTTATATTGTTTGATTGTCTTCCAATTGTCATCTGATTATTTTTTTATTTTTTGACACATTTAATTGTTATTTGATATTGATTGTTATATAATTGATATCGTATGTTTATTTTTTATTTTGAGTGCTTGATTGGTATTTGATATCGATTACATGTATATTTATTTATTTTTCTAACTTCATATTATTTCAATTTATTTCTTTTGCCTATATCAAATGCTAAATTCACAATTATCAATGTTTGACCTGAAAAGTTATAATTTCTATAATTTAATAATCATAATTTTTTAATTACATTCTATTGTTAACTAAATTTGGGTATTTTTAGAAGCAGAGAATATTTGTAGTTGAAGGAAAAATGTAAGATAAAAATGAGAATTTCTAATTAAAAGGAGTTATGGGAGAATTGTTGAATTCTATACTTTGCACATTCTAATACACATTAAATTTTAGACAACTTCTACCGACTACAATTCTCAAACATTAAATAGCGTAAAACTATCGGCATCATGCAGTGTAGTGATCTCTAAAAAAACAAATTATCAAGGAGGAGAATTGATCATAAAAGAAAATAGTCATATTACATCCCAAAATATATTCATCATTTTAGGTTCTTTATACACATATGATAAATTGAAATATTTTAAAAAAGAATAATTCACACAAAACAATTTTTAAAAAAAAGAAAAAAAAAGAAAAAGAAGAAGAAGAAGAAGAAAAATATGAACTTAAGAAAAGAAGGTTGGAGTGGGAGGAATAGAATCGAGTTTTGTAGTTTTGTAGTTTTGTTTATTGTTTATTGTTTCGGAAACGGCACCGTGTTTAACTCAGAATGAATAAAAAGGAAAAGTAAGAAGCACAAATAAAAGATTTAAAAAAGCATTTTGCTTTCTTTTTCTTTCTTCTGTTGAGGAAGCAGAAGCAGAAGCAGAGAAGCAATGGGGTGTTAGGAAATGGCATATTGGCATTGGGCACTGCCTTTAAGAAAGAGAGAAAGAGAAAGAAAATTAGTTTGTTTAATTATATATATTGGTTTTAGTATTAAAGTATAAAGGAAAGAAGAAAGAGGTTGGAAATTGGCTTTTATTTTAGCTGAAAAAAAAGAGAGAAAAAGGTAGCGTGGGGGTTACTGCTATCACCCCTTACCTTTTTATTAAACTAATCTTATATTTCTCTCTTTTTATTATTTTTTTAACCCTATAGAAAGAAAAACAATTAATTTTTGCAAAGGGAACTGAAATCAGAGTTGAATGATATGTGTGTTCTGGTTTTTTTTCTTTTTTTCTTTTTTATTATTATTAAAGTACATTCTTTGTAATATCATATTGTTATTTGCACTCTCCGTGGCGGCGGCGGCGACCGCAACGGCTGGTGTCGGAGCTAAATTGATTGATTTGTGGGTTAGTTTAGTTATTTTCGTGAGTTTAGGGTTTATGTTTAGAGGTTTTCATTTGGATTTGGATTTAAAGCAAGTGAGATAAAAAAGGAGTTTATTGAAGACATTGTGGCGGTGGCGTGGTGTGGGGATGGGCGGCCCAACCCTCAACCATCCAACTATGCTTGGAAAGTTTTTACTCTTTGATATGAAATATTTATTTATACACATATATATATTCTTGATTTATAGGAATATTCCATATTATTTATAATTTTCTTTATTGGAACGAGTGTATAAAAAAAAAAACTAAAATCTACTATGGTTGGATGTGACAAACTAGTACAAACTGACACTATTTCAATTTACGAAAATTGATACAAACTCGTTATTATATTTAGAACTGCAAGATCGTCTCGTTGATTTCATCACATCGTGCCATTTGATTTGCTTTATCTTCGGGATGAAAGTTTGATTTTCTTAATAGGACTATCAAATATGTTGTTCCATTTTAGACGAAAGATTATTATGTCAACACAATTTAATATATGCTTGTCTACCTTGGCTTACAAATACAATAGATCCCAAGGTACGCTCTATATTATCAAGTTATGATGATACCAAACGTTTATGGGATGACTTGAATGAACGATTTTCAGTTGTTAATGGTCTTGGTATTCACCAACTGAAGAGAGAAATTAACTGTTTTGAGCAAAGTAAAACAATGCATGTTTCAATTTATTTTAGTAAATTAAATGTCTTATGGGATGAAGATAAACATTAGCCTTTGATTTCTTGCGAATGTGGAAGATGTACGGCAAGATTGGTAAGAAACATGGAAAACGACCTTCTGATGATAGACTTCATTAGTTTTTTCTTGGTTTGTGTTGTGAATATTATGGTAAACTTAGATATAATCTTTCGTCTCAAGATCCTCTTTCATCATTAAATAGAGCTTTTTAGCAAATAATTCAAGATGAATGGGTTCGAGACATTAATCAGATGAATGATGAGAAGCTTGAGGTAGTTGGATTTGCTATACGGGCAAATAATAAAACGTAGTAGCATCTTGATCACACAATAAAAGCAAGTCTTTATCTTATTTCCTCCCATTGTTGAAACAAGTCATACATGCAAGTAGTACGTGTTTTTATATATAGGGCCCCCTAAATTGGTACTCGGAGAAATATAAATCTTCATCTAATAACAAATCAAAGGAAAAATTATATATTGTGCACCACCTACCACAAATCTTTCTCCAGAATTTACTGTTGAATAATGGGCAGCCTTTGTCAGATACTAATTACATCTTGAGCTATGCAATAAGATTGCATGCGGCAAGAGTGAGTTATGCGATGGAAATGGTTACATGATAAAAGATTTTCATCGAAAGGTCTACAACTTGTGTTTCATATTGTTTTAGATATGCGATGAGAAAGAATTAGGTGATGGAATGCAAAGCGAGGTAAAATTTCTTTGCCTGAAAGTAATGACATCATTTTTTTTTTGTAAGAAAGCCGGTGATTAATTTAACTTTATCATGCCCCGTTCCGAATTTCTTAACACAACTTAAATAAAACTTAACTAAAAACCACACAACAGAAACTAAATAAAAAAAAAAAAAACTTCTCTTATTAATTCAAACCCAACAGTTTCTACAACAGAATAGGACATGATACAAAATTTTCCAATAAGAATTAAACAAAGAATTGTCGAAAGTCTTCAAAGTTTTCAACCTTCAACGATCGTTTAGATTTCCAGTCAGATTGTGTAACTCCTTGACTGATTGCTTAGCCTTGATTGCTTACCCTTTCAAACACGGTTGCTTAGCTACCTGAACCATCATTTACCTCTGATCGCTTAACTGTCTACCCAATCGATTACCTTTCTAAATGATCGCTTACCTCATACAATCCAGGGAGGAAAACGTAAGTCAAAAGATTTAGTGAGTGATGCTTTTGAATACCATTTGGGAATACAATATATAAATACTTTTCGTTTAACATAGGCTCACTGCCTAAATTCAGTAACACATTTTAGATCATAAATACACATTAGTTTCACTTATTCCTTTCAACAAGACATGAACCATTCTCGTGCATGGACTATTGTGATGACATTTTCATCAACGACATCCTTGAGAATTTTTCAATCCATTCCTTGTTGCTCATGCTTTTTGGCGTAATACACATCTTTTATGCATTATCTCGCTTCATTCCACCATGCAGACCTTCTCTACATGGCTGCCTTTTACTCATTATGTGCACGTAATAGATAACTTATTGATATAAGAATAAAAATTAATGCTTTATACATAATTTCACATTCATTTGAAAAACATAAAACATAATCTAAGCTTTAATTTGAAAGCACTTTATAAACATTCATGCATGAAATACAAATTAGTACAAGATTTGAAGAAAGATTTTAAGATCTAATAACATTTTAGAAAATTATTCACTGTTCTAGGGTTTCCTTTAGCTTCACCATCGAATTTTATTAGGATTTAAACAAAACAAATGAATGTATGAACAAATTTTTGGGAGTGCAGGTCATATAATCAACTTCCCTCTTTCAATAATTTTGAAGATCTCATATAACAATACTACTAATTGAGAACTTAGATAAGAATAATTCAATTGTGTGTTTTTACTTTTTTCTATTGGGTGAATTCTGTTTTGACTTTTTTTAAGCTAAATATAATTAATTGTTTCCTATGGAACCATAACCTTGATCTTGGTTATAGATTTCATTTTAAGGTAAAAGTAAAATCACTCTTATTTGAATGATTATGTTGTATTATCCATTGAAAGACTTCGTGTTGTAATTGCCTTGTCTTCCTCAGGTATTCTGTTGTATGGTTGATTACGATCTTAATGACTGGAATCTTTATTTAGTGATGCTCATTTTGTTTGACTTACTCAGTCGTGCAATTGCTTTCTTTCTTATGATCACTTTAAAAAAGAAATGAGTTTAGTTAGTTCTTTTAATTTTCTTAAGTTTCATTTGTAATGCATGAAAATCTCTTAGCAGTAGAAACTGAAGACCATAATTGTAGAAGATTTGTATAGATTGGATTCACATTCTCAACATTGGTTATACAGGGCATTACTTATCATTGTCCTTCCACTTTAATTATCAATAGTGACAATAACTTTATTTCTCATTAGATTTACAATGATGGATAAATCTTGGATGCACAAGAGTAGATTGTCTAAAGATTATGAGTTGGGTGTGGAAAACTTCATCAAATTTGGATTTTCTAATACAACTAGCTCCTATATTCGTTGTCCTTGTTTGAAATGTGGGAATTGTGAAAAACATAGTAGAAAGGGTGTTAGAGATCACTTGTATGTTAATGGTATTGATGAAAGTTATAAAATTTGGTTTTGGCATGGGGAAGAACTTCCTAACTCATCCTTCTATGATGAATCTTCAAAGTTTGACATCCATACATGTGAAGATCAGGATGTTGGAAGTGTAAAAGAAATGATTGAAGTTGCTCATGAGGAGTATTCAAAAGACCCAACTGGATTTGAGAAGTTGCTTATTGATGCTGAAAAACCATTGTACGAAGGATGCAAAAAGTACACAAAGTTGTCTACTCTAGTCAAATTGTATAATTTAAAAGTTAGGTATGGATGGAGTGATACTAGTTTTTCAGAATTACTTGAAACTTTGAAGGAAATTATGCCTAATACCAATGAGCTCCCGAATTCATTGTATGAAGCAAAGAAAACATTAGGTGCATTAGGAATGGAATATGAAAAGATTCATGCATGCCCGAATAATTGTTGTCTCTATAGAAAAGAATTTGCTAATGCAATTGAATGTCATGAATGTGGTCAATCAAGGTGGAAAAACGTCAAGGATACAAATGAAAGGAGAAAGCAAATTCCCTCTAAAGTGATATGGTACTTTCCAATCATTCCACGATTTAAAAGGCTATTCAGAAGCATTGAATGTGCTGAAAACTTGACTTGGCATTCTACTGAAAGAATTAATGATGGTAAGTTACGACATCCAGCAGACTCTCCAGCATGGAAGTTAGTAGACATGAAATGGCCAGACTTCGGTTCTGAACCCATAAATCTTCGTTTAGCATTGTCAGCCGATGGAGTAAATCCTCATGGTGACATGAGTTCTAAATACAGTTGTTGGCCGGTAGTGATGGTTATTTACAATCTTCCACCATGGTTGTGTATGAAAAGAAAGTACATGATGCTATCAATGCTAATTTCAGGACCAAAACAACCAGGGGATGACATAGGCATATTACTTAGCACCACTAATTGAAGATTTAAAACTTTTATGGGAAAGTGGTGTTGAATGTTATGATGCTTATCGAGAAGAACCATTCAACTTAAGGTCAGTTTTGTTGTGGACAATCAATGATTTTCCTGCATATGGTAACCTTAGTGGATGTTGTGTGAAAGAGTATAAAGCATGCCCAATTTGTGGAGATAATACAAATTCTATAAGGTTAAAGTATGGAAAGAAAATGGCATACCTTGGACATCGTAGATTTTTGGCACGTCCGTATCGACGACAAAAGAAGTCATTCAATGGTAAAAAAAAGAACTTGATACAATTCCAGAGCCACTTTCTGTGGAGGATGTGTATTTAAAATTGAAAGATCTTGAATTTTCTAGAGGGAAGAAGAACCATAAGAAACGGTTGATGAACAGAAGTGACAAATTTTGTTGGAATATATTATCTTCTTTTTTTGAGTTGCCATACTAGAAGGATCTTCATGTTAGACATTGTTTAGATGTGATGCACATTGAAAAAAATGTTTGCATGAATATCTTAGGTACATTTCTTGATATTCCTGGAAAAAGTAAGGATAGATTGAATGCTAGACGTGATTTAGTTGATCTAAAACTTCGACCAGAGCTTGCCCCTATTAGTAGTGAAAAGAAAATATTCATTCCGCCCGCGTGTTATACTCTTACAAAGGATGAAAAACGATGTGTTTTGAAGACTTTGTCTGAAATAAAGGTTCCTGAAGGTTTAATCAACCGTCAAGAACTTTGCCTTTCTTGACGCTGGCTTCAACGACGTTTTTAAAACCGTCAAGAGAGTCGTCTCTTGACAGTTTAAAAACGTCAAGAGAGCCTGTTTTTGTAGTAGTGTTTTCTTACAGAGCCTTACCTAACCCTTTCTTTTTAATCGAAAAGCTTTTCAGCAGCAGTCTTAACCAATTTCTTGTTCTTTCACCAGAATTTAATCTCATAATAATCCTTCTTTCCTTTTTTTCGTCTTCCCAAGGACTTCTTCAATTTCTACACGATCGTTTAGATTCCTACACGATCATTTAACCTTTTACACGACTGTTTAACCTCTTACACGATCGTTTATCCTCTTATACGATCGTTTAGTCTCTTATACAATCGTTCTATCTCTTTTACACAATTTTTTATCCTCTCATTTCTATTTTCTTACACGATCATCTAATTTGTCATACTTGATCATTTACGTTCATATACGATTGTTTAACCAAATCATCTTTTATTAAGGAACGAGTCTCACAGACTTTACCGCCCAATTGAAATCAGGATAAGAAAATGACAATGACACGTGACATTTTGGCATTGGTTGAGTCTCACCACCAGGCAGTGGCAATCATTCTAGCATGGGAAGTCTCACCAAAGAGACTTATAAATAGGTAATGTCCGACCATTTTTAAGTTGCTTTTACCTTGTGTTTTGAGAGAATTTCAAGATTTTCATAGATTCATCACGAGCTCGAATCCGACAAGAAATTACAAGGAAGTTCTTGGCTAAGGAATTAGGTGAAGAAGCTAAATCATTGTGAGTGGTTCTTCTTAAAATGTTTTCGAACCAAAAGAATTTCTAATGCCCTTAAAACCCTCAAATATATTCTCATTGAATTCATGAATTCTTGAGTTATATGATTCCTCTTATGATCTCAAATCCTTAAAATAAACTTTATTTATAAATGGTTTGGATTTGAAATGAACTAGAATGACGAAATGAGACGATCTTTTGTACCCTATGCGATGAAATTTCTCACACTTACTATGACGTTTTGGTGTAGGATGTCTTATCCTTGTTGTGTGATCTAGAATAAGATGTCTTATTTTGTTGTGTGATCTGAAATATGATGCCTCATACTTGCTATGTGATCTGGTATGGGATGTCATCTGGCATTGAAAGACGTGTTATGCATGATGGAATTGATGGAACCTTGCCGATTCCGTTGACACTACTCCTCACAGCTGCAACCTAGTAAAATTATGTGGTAAACACTTGAGGTGAGGAAGGATACAAAGATGTAATAAAATATGCATAATGCTTCTACGCTATGAATATATGATGAGTTTTGAAGAATATGTTTCTATGGCGATATGAGCTTTTAAGCATAAATTGAAAAGGAAACGCCTTCCATGTGATTGATAAAATTTGTTGATGAGATATGAATTGTGTTAATCGTCTGACGCGTTAACATGATTTAATTTAGACTTAATGTTTTACTATTGAAACGCATAATGTTTCTATTACATGATTTGGCGAAATGAGTTACAATGTTTTGTGGCTGAATTTGACTTATTAAATATATTGGTAAAAGACCCGGGTAGTTTTAAATGCCTTGATTTATTCTCCCCCTCTCTAGGTAGCGAAGGACAACCAGCATTTGACTTGTCGTCTTGATCGTCTGTCATGACATGCTCAAATCGCATCATCTTGGTTGTTTTGAGATTGTATACATTTCCAGTTGAAGGAACTTAGTACTAGTATTATACGTACTTCTTATCCATTATCAATGAAGTAATTGTGTTTTAAATTGAGTTCTCATTTTACATTCAGTTTGTTGGTTTGTTGTGTTTATTCCACTCACTAGGCGTTTTGCATTCTATCTCGTAGAGTGATTCGCATAAAATGTCTAGGCGGTCACGTCTCCACTTGGTCGCATGGAGTGATTTTTGGGACAGGGCGTGCATGCTTAATTGTGTTGTTTGTATCTCTTTCCACTATTTTTATTCGGTTGAATGGTAAGTTTGACATTAATGAATTTTTAATTCATATTGGTTGCTCTCATCACGTTTTTGATAATGAATCTTGTTTTTTGGATGTTCAACCAGTTCCACTTTGTATAGTGGATTTTCCAAATGGTCAAATAGTTGTTGCCAGTAAAAGGATGGTGTGAGATTGACAAGCCATAATACTTCATCTTGTTCTCTAATTCGTTCCTCAATTACAATGTAATTTGATTTTAGTTTCACAATTAAATAATGATCTCCATTATTGTATTGTAGAATCTAATTCTAACATATGTGCTATACATGAGGAAGGTGATTGGGATGGGTAAGAGATGGGATGAACTTTACTATCTATGGAGAGGTGTCACAATACAAATAGTTTCAGTTTAGGGTTCGTCGTCCTTGAAGCTATATCATCATCGATTAGGACTCCTTTCGAGAATATAATGAAGTTGCTTCATTTTCTTCATAATTTTGTAGTTCATTTGAATAAAAGTTGTGAAGTCTATCATCGAACTAAACATTCTCACAATATTTTTTTCTTTAAGTCAAATTAAATCCACTAAGATATATGAGTTAACTCCTGCTATTTATGGGGTTTGTATAATGAACCCTCTTTCTATGATGCTCGTTATTTTTTTAACTTTGGTGGATGATTATTCTCAAGCCATATGAGTTTATCTATTGATTGATAAAAAATAAGTATTTATGATGTTTATGTTATTTTTTTCTATGATTGACCGGCAATTTTCCCGAAGGTGAAACTTATTTGTAGTGACAATGGAAATGAGTTTAACTGCAAGAAAAAATATTTTGAGCATAATCAAGTTATTTTTCAAACCTCTAGTATGGGTACACTGCAACAAAATGTAAAAAACACAAACATAAACTTATTTTGAATGTTGCTCGTGCTTTAAGGTTTCAGGGAGGATTATCAATTTATTTTTGGGGTAAGTTGGTTTGGTCATTGCCCATAAATCGAACTTCGTCCAGTGTTATCTTCAGCAAAACTCTTAGAATCTCTTTGGTTGTGCTCCAACATTTAGTGACTTAAGGATGTCTAGATTTCACATATAATCATCAACAAACAAAAGGTGACAAGTTTGCTAGTCAAAGTTGCAAATGTGTTTTTGTGGGATACCTATTTTCCAAAAGGGGTTGGAGTTTATTTGATCTTGAGAAAAATGAGTTTTTTTTGTGTCGTGAGATGTCAAGTTCTATCAAAATGTCTTTCCTTTTTTTATTGTTGAAGGGAAAATTTCATGTTATGGATAAAAATTCTTCTCAAATATCACATGATGCTATGGGAAATGGTGAAATATTGAGTGGGGAAAGTTTCCTAGCACTTAAACCATAGAAAAAATCCCTTCTAATAAGAGAACTTTTGAAAGTAAATGGGTATAAAAGATTAAATACAACTTTGATGGAAGTCTAGAGAGATTCAAGGCTAAATTAGTTACCTTTGGAAATCATCAAATGTTTCTGGCTATAGCAACATCAAAGAATTGAGAGTTGCATCAAATGCTTCCATATGAAGCATCTTGTAGTGTGCTCAAATATTTTCTTGATATTAAAGTTGTTAGAAGCACTCCAAGTCTGTTTTTATGCTAGAGAAAATATGCTATTTATATCATATTAGAAGCTGGTTTAGAGCCTAAGCTAGATTTTTGAGCTCTAAACTGGTTTCTTTTCCCAACAAGTAGAATCATTCGTTGGCGGGTGTCAAGGGATTTTGTCTCTTGGATTCTGAGCTCTATCGTTGATTGGTTGACCATTAAATTTATTTAGCAGTTACGTGTTCTAACTTAGGTTACTCGGTTCATGTTTTATCTTAATTTATGCAAAAACCAAGGCAAAATCATTGGGATGATGCATTATAAGTCATTCATTATTTGAAGAAATCTCCAGGTCAAGCAAATACATTTTGACGATGAGTTGACTCTGACTAGTTGGTGTAATTCAAAAGTGGGCAGCATGTTCTCATACCAGACTATCCTTCGCTGATTGGTTTGTGTTTCTCGAAAATTCACCAATTTCATGAAAGACTAAGAAACAACATACAATAGCTCGTTCTTATGCTGATGCCAAATATTGCTTTATGGCTTCTATTACATGTGAATTAAAAAGGTTAAGAGGTCTTCTTCTGAGTTTGGACGTTTCTGATTCACAATTGATTACCCTTTTCTTATTCTAAATTAATTCGTATCTGATTCACAAATAAGTCTGCATCACATATGGCACACAATCCAATGTTTCATGAATGCACAAAACACGTTGAAGTTAATTGTTATTTGGCTCGAGATGTGATTTAGAATGATCTTATTTCACCATCTTATGTACCAACACCAACTCAATTGGCAGTTATTTTAACCAAGACCCTAACTAAAAATCAATTTGAGCTTTTACTATACAAGTCGGACATTTTCAATTTGCATGGTCCAAGAGAGGATGATATGAAATATGTCTACATATACTCTTCAATTATAGAAATATCCAAATATTATGTGCGGAAAAGGGAACCCTCTAGGATTCCTTAATTCAACTTTTTACAACACTATCTCATATAACTATAATATTGTCCCCAATTTATTCTTTCAAGTTCCATCTCAAATCAACAATCAATTTTAAAATAAAAAGTACTAGAGGAATGAACAAGGCGTATCACATGACCTTGGTGTAAACCCCATGTCGTTTAGTTGTGCGTTGGCCATGCCCCGTGCAAGCCAAAAGCCTTGGAAAACCTCTTACCTTCTAAATGTGTGCACACCCTAAGCTTTGCATCCTAATGCCTCAGTCGCCTTCAACCTTTTCCCCGTAACCTGAAAAATATTTCTAGAAAACTTTTTTCAACTTCCAAAGTTTATAACTTTTAATGTAGCCATAAAGTTGGAAAAGTTCATTCTTTAAACTTGCTTAGAATTTTCTTAACTAGTTTACCTCCAATGTTCAGCTTCAAATTTGAAGTGATACATTCCGTAGCCTTCCAAAAATCCAAACTGCTCAAAAATCCTTTAAAAGTGACCTTTCTCTCTTCCTTCAACTTGATAAAGAATCTTCCCCAAGTCATCTATATCCAGCAGCCTCATCTCACCATCTACACTCTTTTATTGAACTTTTGAGACAAGAATAAAAAAGATCATATGAGGGAATCGAGAGCAACTTTCGTTTGAAAATTTATTTATAGAGCATACTACATAGCCAACCTTTCCACCTTCTTATTGCCTAAATTTGAAATTTTCCATGTTGTGGACATTTTTTCTCTACTCAACCATCCACCCTTGAACACCTAGGGGTAAACCAAAATGCTCAGCACCTCACCTCACTTCACAAAGCCTTGACACCTAACTAACCTCACAATGCTTGGCCACAAAGCTCAACACACCTAGTTTTTTCCTTGGTTGTCATCGTTCAATCTTTGACACAAATAGGTTCTCAATGCTTAGCCACAATGGCGCCTAGGACATGCCTCTAAAGGTTCTTAACTAGTGTGGCTCTTCAATTCTTTACAAACTGCTTAACCTTGCTTGACTTGCTTCAGAGGTTCACATGACTCCCTAAGATATGTCCATAGAGGCTCATATGACTCCCTTAGCATCTAGCAATGCTCAAAACGACCAACTTGCCACACTAAGCCAAAAATCTCTTTTAAATTCTTTTCCTTCTTGTTTGGATTCTAATCTCTTAAAGCCTTCAAGACTTGAACTCTTTTCTTCAACTCTTTTTTTCCTTTAGAAGCAACCTATAAACACAACATAGCAACAACTTCACTTCAACTTTCACCAAACTTAGTTTTCTTCCTAAACTTAGAAATTCTTAAGTAAGGTACAAGTTTGCATTTAAATTTATATCCAACTCTAGCGCACTCACATTGACATACAAATGCACTATATATGGGAGCGGCATTACGATTGAAAATATAGTGTTCATTACATGTTCGTAAGCAATAGGGAATGACATAAACATTACTGATCTTGATGGTTTTCATATTATGGTATCTATATATTATCTTTGACTAGCTTGAACTCATATCTACACCAAGTGGATGACTCCATAATTTTGATAAGTCGTTCAAACACAATTTCACTGATCACACTTATGCTAAAACTTCCACATGGAAATTAGTTATAATCAACTCCATCAATACAAGCATACATATGATCATTTGTAAACAACGTAAATGCCACAACTTCGTCTACTGTTTTCTATATATATAAAAATAAGACTGGCAATATGCATTATTTGTTATTTATCTAGTATTAAAAAATCATAAAACATCAATTATCACTGTTGAATCTAATATTACAAAAAAAAAAACAGTAAAATAAAATTTGTATTTACGTAAAAAAGAAAGCTAATCTTTTTAATTTAAAAAACTAATACCTATAAACAATAAAATAATTTTTCTTTACATTAAAATAAAAAGAAGCTAATCTTTATTAGGAAAAGATTTATTAAAAGCAGAATACATGCAAACGATGGTTGGTTATCTACCTCATAAATATTTTTAATCCCATTTTAATTTTTCTTCTTTTAGTTACACGTTGGTTTTATATATATATATATTAAGACTTCAAGTGTATTCTGAATTTAATATATACAATAATACTGATTTTTGTAATAATGAAATATTACTATGAATCTATTTTTACTAATGACGTTTTTCTTTTTTGATTTAATCTGGTGTAATAAAGCATAAAATATTTACACTTTATAGAACGATTTCGAAAGCAGAAAAAGTCAAGAAATCCACGATAAAAAATATCAAAAATGTCATGTGATTAATTGACATCCAATGCACTTAATATATTTGGAAAACGATCAAATTAGATTTGGCTATTCTTTCCTATATTTAATTTGACTACCCAAATGTAAGCGATTTTTTTAAAGATTATTTGGTACACGATCGTTTAGATTTTGCTATTTTTTTATACGACATTTTTATTCAAGATCCTTTGTATTTGGTAGACAATCTTGAACAACCAACCATTTGAAGAAAAAAAATCTTTTATATTTGATACAAGATCTGGAATCAAATAAAGTTTGAAAAAAATGACAGAAAAAGAAATATAAATGGCAGAAAAAAGAAGAAAGACGATGGAGAGAAAAAAAATTGCATGAGAGAAAGAGAAGAAAAACGATAAAAAGGAATGACAAATCTTGAATATTTTAAAAGAATTGACAGCTTAATGGACTTTTTCATTTTATTATAAGAACGATAAATATTGTTACTATTTATTAGATTTATCACAACTATAAAAAAAACACTACTGCAAGTTTGGTTTTTCTTGACGCACACAAATTTTGATTTTCTTATGATCATGGCAGAAGACCATCAAGAAAAATATTTTTCTTGATATAGTGTTTATCTTGACGCTCATGTATATCAAGAAAAGTCCTCTTATTGTCTTGAAGAAATACAAAAAACGTGAAAGAAAATGTAGATTTTTTATTTCTTTGATAGGCAAAGTTTCCTTAATTTTGTTGATGGTCCATAAACGTCAATAAAACTATTTTTCGATGGACAATAAACATGAAAGATATATATTAGTTAACTGCACATCAAGTTAGATAGATTTCTTGATGGACGAGGCCCATTTTTCTTCTTTTTCTCCAAACACCAACAAAATCTGGTAACATTGTAGTATGAGAATATAGTCAAAATTTATAATTAATTTAGAAAATATGAATTTAACAAAGAAAGGCAAACTTCATACCACAAATTGTAAACAAATTGAAAGACTTGTTGGAAGAAGAAGAATGAAAGTCGATTATTTTGAAAGGAGTAGGGATTTAGAAGAGTAAGTGAGGGCGGTGAGTAGAGAGAAGTTTAGGCAATAGTAAGTAGTTAGTGAAGATGGCGAGAGAGGAGAGATTTGAAAGATGGAAGAGTATTTTTTTAACCGAATTATGTGAGGAAAAAGTCTAGTGGTGGTGGTTTAATTAAAAGAAATTAATTTCAAAACTAACATACTTTGATTACAATCCTAGTATATAGTTCCTATTGAATTTTGCTTTATTAAAATAGACTAATTAGCAAGTAGTAGTGACATCACAAGAATAAAAATGCATGAGTGAGATGAAGGATAAAGTTTCATTTGATAGGGAATTATTGGTAACGATAAGACGGACAATGGCTGTTTTCCCTTTCTTTTTTGCTTTTTAGCACATCACTATTTGCTCATCACTCATTCACTCACTCACTCACTCACTCACTTCTCTTCCAACTTTCAAAAACTTTCACTCCTTTTTGTTTCTTCTAATCTTTTCACTGACATTCCATTTGCAATGGGGTCATCTCTTTTTTTCTTTCTTTTCAATTTTTCTTATTTCTTTTCTTTTTATATAATAATTTTATTTAGGTACACCCTCTTGTGACACTATTGCCATATTTATCTACTCTAACAGACCTTCAAATCTCTTAAACCATATCAAAAATCTTACCTTATTCATTTAAATGTTAATAGTTAGGATGTAAGTCCAATTCGAATAATTTGATAACTCGGACCACCCAATTCATAATATATGGATTGGATTGGGTTGGTTTAAAATGTGGAGTGAGTTTTAGATTGAAAATTTTGGTTTTTTCTTGGTTGGGTTGGGTTTTGAGTTTGTGGTTGAAAAATTCGGTTTAACCCAACTCAACCCGAATTAATAATATATATTATTTATTTAATAAAAGTAAAGTTATGAGTATTTTGTTAAATGATCGTGTAGAAAATTAAACGATTCTATGGAAAGTTAGCTGATCGTGTAAGAAGTAAACGATTGTTTGAAGGTAGAAAACTAAATGATCACGTGAGAAGGTAAACGATCATTTAGAAGGCTAAACGATTGTTGGGTTGGAAATGAAAGGAAAAAAAAACCAATACAACCCGACAATCCAACCAACCTAAACATATGGATTGGGTTGAAAATGTCTCTTAACCCAATCCATTTACACTCCTAGTTAATATAATCGTTTAACTTGACATTAGACACACCCTACTCGACACCTAAATCTCTCCTCGAGAATAGTTTAAACTTTCCAAAAATAATAAAAAGAGGTAATTGGTATGTATTAATTAAATAGCTCAATTTTGTTTATACAAGTTTGAGAGTTAAGTGGTGAAAATAAATAAATAACTTGAACAAGAAATGTGAAAATTTAAAAGTAAAAAAGAAAAAATAGGAAACAAAAAAATGGCTTACAAACCCACTCATAAGATTCCTCTAAGATTGAAATGATTGATTGATACTTTGATGGGATCCAATTTCTCCAATTTGACTAGTTGTTTGGATGTTTGTGCCTTTCAGTTTTTATTCCCAGGGTACCTTTCTTTATAATACTTGTTGGCAATTGTAATTTTTTTAAATGTGATCTAAAACATTGAAAATTTTGTTTGGTAAATAACTATATTGATTTAATCTAAGTTATTTAATATGAATTTAAGAAAAAAATCATTGTTATATTATGAATGGAATAAATATCACGGTAAGAAATACTGCTTTTAGTGGCACAAAAAAAGTGTTGCTAAGAGTCGAACACTGAAAATATTAGCGACGACTAGATATATATGCATTGTTGTATCCAATGTAGTAGTTGCGAAGTTGATACTTTTACTAACATAATAATCTTCATGCACCCATTACAACATCACTTTTATTTATGCATATGCATATTACTAAAACCACACTTTACTCGTGCATGCACGTTACTAAAACCTCACCTTTAACAACATTCTATATGTTACCGATAGTGATATATAATAGCATTGTAGTAGTTTCTAAGAGTTAAATTTTAGCAATATGTAACAAAATGAACAAGTGTTAGGATGTATAAATGTTAAAAGGATATATTGATAATGGAATGATAAATCTTAGATTTGTAAAGGAAATGCAATGGAAAGCATAACATGCGCGCCCGAAAACAAAAACAAATTTACTCTAAATGCAACTAAACATTTTAGATGTTAACATTTTATAACTATCTTAATTAAAAGAAAATTAGGGTTAAAGGAAAATTTATATTTGAAGATTTCTCGATCCTCGTTATCTCCTCACTAACTCGAATTGGAGACCACCACAAGAGTTGACTCCTATTTTTTGGATGTATAATTGGGTTGTGGGACCCGTAAAGTGGAGGAAATTGAGAGAGATGGAATTTGGAGGTGAAAATTTAGGGTTGAAATTAGGGAGAGAAAATATGTAATTCCAAATTTCAGAATTTGCAAAAGTTTTTAACAATTTGAATAAAGAATCAATTTATAAGCAAATTACATGAAAAATGCATGTAATTTATTCATAAAATCTCAACACCTACCATTCCACTAACCATTGGTAAAATTTAGTGAGCTAAGTGTCACGTCCCGCGAAACGACCCCACTTTTTGCACCAAAAACTGCTATAAGACTCCCAAAAGAATGCCAAAGGGAAGCCAAGCACGCTCGAACAACAACCAAATCCGGCCATGTGACGGCCCACATGTGCCCACAGAAGGCAGCCCACGAGCCCCGCATGCATGTCACGACACGTGCCCACGACAACCCCATGTGCGTGTACGGACGCACACCTCATGGGCACGGACACCAGACAAGGCGTCAAGCACCAATGCCACCCAGACGACCCATGTGCACCGACAGCTGCACATGTTACGGCGGCCAACCCATCAGGCGCGCCCACACCCATCAGACGGCCGCCCATGCCAGACACGGCATGGCATGCGCGGCCCCATGCGCGCGCCCCAGCATGCGCGCGCGTCCCTGCATCCGCACGCCCCACACTCCGAAGTGCCGAGAAGCTTCCAGAAGAATCGGGAAGGCGCGCGCCCCAACGCGCGCGCGCGCAGAAGGCTCTGGAAGGCCCGCGCGCACTAGACACCCCGAGATGCTTCCAGAAGGCCCCAGACACGCCCCTGTGCGTGCTGCTCCGCCCATGCTCGGTCTAGACAGCCCCAGAAGCTTCTAGAACACCCGAGACAGTGCCAGAATGCACCAGAATGGTCTGGACACACCCGAGAAGGCCCTGGAACATGCTGGAACGTGCTGGACAAAGCTAGAACGTGCTAGAAGGCTACAATGACGGTCTGGAAGTGTCATGAAAGGTCTAGTCCTCTCTAGAATATTCTAGATGATACAAGAGGGTTTAGTTCTAGGCTTCCTTGTAATGTACTAAACCCTCTTGCATCATCTAGAATATTCCTTGGCCGACCTTATGAGGCCCTAGGTCGGTTTGGCAAGGTTATAAATACTTGTAAGGGCTCTCATTTGTAAACCAAGAAGAAGAAGGAAACCAATAAGAGAAAGTGTTCTCTTAAGCTCTCTCAACTTCTCACTCACTCTCTTGCCAACCCATTGTGATTTCTAAGTGCCTTAGGTGCACTAATCATCTTCCGCTGCATATTATTGAGGTTATTCATAGTGCTTGGTGCACTAACCTCTTGTTAAGGCTTACTTGGCTAACGGGGACGACATAGTCAAGCCAAGTGCCGCACGGTTGGTTAGCTTCAGATTCTAACCACGTGACATAAGTGTTTACATCTCATGTAGTCCTCTATCCCACTAAGTGTTAATGTAATTTTTCCGCTAACTTAGTTCAAGGGCAATATGGTCCTTTTTCATCTTTTAAATCAAAGTAAACTTTGTCTTTTTTAAGTTAAAAGTCAACATTTTGACTTTTTACCATTTTGTCTGTCTTGACTAATTTCAACCTCCCGAGCATGAATCACATTCATTTTTCCAAAGTTCAAATCACATTTGAATATAAAATCCGTCAAAGTTTGATTTTTTAATGTCAAAAATCAACATTTTGACCTTTTACAATTTTAACAATTTTCATCAATTCTGAGCTTTTGAATATGAATCTGTATTCAATTTTTTTATATTTAATTTACATTTAAACATAAAGCTTTCAAACTCATAACTCTCGGTTATATCAAATATATTTGCGAGTTTCACCCTCTTTACCTAATTCAAACAATTCGAATTATTTCAACATATTGTTCTAAGTTAATTTATTATGAGCTAACAAGGGGACCTAATGAACCTATAGATCATGGGCTTCAATGATCCAAGATTAACTGGTTAAACCCTTTTAGATCAAACTAATCAACATTCGTTAACTAACAAGTCATTCCACTAAAACCCCATAGTTGCACTCCCCTCATTATAGATATATTTGTTTCTATCTAATATAACCATGATCAGTAAGTTAATCCTTCACAGGTTGTTCGTAACCTCAGCTAGGTCAAAAAACCATTTTACCCCCAAGACTACATTTTGTTCCTTAAGTTTCACTGATCCACTATTGAACAATTGGTTTAAGGTCCAAAACCTATAAACTGAATCTCTCTCAATCAATGAAGGGGTGGGACCCGTTGTTCAAGACTTGGATTCAGTCCTTAAGAGAATAACCTATCTACTAACCTTAAAGTGGGTAGAAGTGAATTATGTCTTGCACCCTATGTTCTTAGCAATCCACCCTATCTTACCCCTGAAATAGAAGGCTTATTGGGCTAACGGCATTGAGCTGCCCCCACCTATGCAAATCTAAGGATAATTTCATGTGAACAAAAGTTGGATTAATATTAAGTTACCTAGGTCATCAATAATCAAAATAGTCAGTTTTATACAGTCCACTGTGTTATAATTTAAAAGTGACTATTTCATAGTTTCAGTTTTATGTAAACTTTTTACATATAGGATGGTTCCACTTCCATGTCTCTACATGAACGATTCATGGTCACATCGTTTGTACTAACTACTCAAAGTGGGTCGCATCTGTAGTGTCTCCAAAATAAGGCATCCAACTTTATTCATACACTATAGGACCTCCTCAAACTTGATCCACATTTATCTCTCTACATGCATAAAGTTCAATTTTACACTAGATAGCCTTCGAAACTTTAGTTTATTGTAATTTAAGATTATAGTATTCTATTTTCACTAATAAGTCCTCAATAACCACTTTATTGAATATATTATAATTTGAAACTACAAACTACGAGTTTTAGGACGTAAATTCCAACCAAATTATAATATAATATAATCACGCAAATACGTATAATTCAAAAGAATATGTAATTGATTCATATACTGCATCTCATTCTTTTAACAATGGTTCTACCAATTTATATGTTTCCACAAATAATTGAAATTCAATTTCTTGATCTTTATCTTCAATTTTTGGAAACTTAGAAAGTTAGAAACTTAGAAAGTTTTTCTGTTAAGCCATGACCAATGAACCTACAAAACCCTTCAAATTGTATCTGATTAAACGCAAAAATGGTAGACATTCTCTCATTTCCATCCCAAGCATTTTATTTATTTTCCATTTATAAAAAAAAAATCTCATTATTTACTTATTCATTATAAAATGGATCGATCTAGCAATGATGAAATTTATATTATGTTTACTGAATCACATTAAATTTTACCTAATTTTATAGGTGTAATAAGAATAATGCATAAAATATATATGAACGTAGGAATAAAGAGACTTTGATACTCAAATGAAATATATTGAAATTGAAGTAATCAATTTAAAAATAGAAAAATTATTGTAAATAGTAAAACTGTTGAAAAGATAAACACCTATAGACTTGAAAGTTTATTATCGATAAAATTTAAAATTTTACAATATTTTATAATAGTTAGGTTCATTAGGCTAAATTAAAAAAATGTTGCTTAGAAATATCAATTTTCAATTCAATTGAAATTTGAATATTTTTAAGTCTAAAAAGTATACTTAAACTAAAATAAACATATTTGAAAATGGGAGTGAAATAGAAAATTTATACTCACAATTAAAAATATATATATTTTAAAATTTAGTAAAAAAATCTAAAATTATTTAGAAAATATTGCAAAATCTATACAACCAAGAAAATTGATCCATAAATATTAAGATAAAAATAAGATAAAAGTGAATTATACACAACCAAGTCCAAATCCAAATATTATTTTTTTTCTTTAATCTTTTTGAATGAGTGTCAACTTAAATAATAATGTCAGTAAGAAAAAATAGGACATTAATTATACGCAACAAAATTCGAAAGCGATTGAGAACGGATAGTTTTTCATTGTTTTGAGCAATCTCCTAACAAAACGGGACACAATTCAAATATGAAAACTTAATAAATAAAATATTTAAATAATATAATATATAAATAAATAAAAAAAATAATTAAGAAATTTTAAATTTCTCCACTATATCTCTTTTGTTTGGAAATCATCCAATTTAAATGTACCTTACGACTCCACCAAATATCACTATTTATAGGTAAATTGACAAATAAGGGTGTGGCATTATATGGCCACTAAGAGACCATATTTGCTTGATATGTGATATAACTATGGGATGTTTAATGAGCATGATTTGCTTGATGGGTAATGGGCATCATTATATTTTCTTAATATTTATAATACAATCAACTTTTTAAATGAAGTAAAAATATATATAAAAAAAAGTTCTTTTCGGATTGTGCATAGATAAAGAATTCATTTTGTTTAATTTGTGCTAAACTAAGTGTTTAATCCATTCAAAAGATTGAATTAAATATTGTGGTTAACTGTTTGAGAGAGCAAATGATTAGACCTCATTAAACAAAGAAAGAATTAGCTTTAGAAACAAAGTTAAGTCTTTGGTTTGAACTTTAGCAAAGTACATTTACAAATACAAATGCATGTGACACTTACGCGTCAAAAGGTAGCTTATCTTAACTAAAGGTTGAAACATGAACGCTTGATTCATACATTATACTCAAAGAAAAGTGATTACTTTAACTTCAGCATATACATCTAGAGATATGAATATGTGTGACATAAGGGTTGAGAGGTTGCTTGTCTTCTTTAAAAGTTAATTAAGTATGATGCTTATTATCTTTTTCAAGGAATTGCTAAAGTCTTTTTAGTCATACTAATCATATAGTGAATTTATTAGTTCATCCATTCTTTGTTGTATGCAATATGATGATAGTTAGTTCATTACATCCACATTCACTGACCTTCCATGTCAATTGTTGCATTCCACTCATAACTTGTATATAGTAGATGTAAGTAATACATCTAGAATCATCGCATACTATGAATACATTTATATTGTAAAGACTCACCGCAAAAGATAAAACTAGACATCCAATTTAATTGATCACTGAGTCCCTTTGTTTAATCCTAGCTCATTAGGGTATCGATTACGAAATAAATAGTTGTTTTCGGCTATTAGTGAAATTGGACATATACAAATAGCCATTAGTGTAGAAAGTCTTCATAATTTCCCAAATCGTCTATCAATCCAAAGTAGGCAATGGCCCACTTCGTATTAGTAACGGCCCATTATTAATAGAAATGGGCTTCATCTTGGATCAAATGACGGAAGCCTTATCGTTTTATTTGTCTTTAAATTTGTGGTTATTCGGTTTGCCCTAATTTCCTTTGCATTTCAAGGATTTTTCTTCAAATATTTATCTCACACCACACTATGTGTGACTCTCTATGTATAGAGAAGAAAGTATAATTTTTTCTGCCTCATCCGCAATTTACATTATCAGAATTTTTAACTTTAAGAATGGTAGGTATAAATTAAATTTGAATGTGACCAAAGATGTTTACCTCAACCCAAACATAATGAATCAATTGTAGAATTTCAAAGATTGTGTGTAATTAGGTTTCCTGTTTTTTACTGGTCTATTCAGATTGTTCTATTAATGTAATATCATTACGTTTATACATGTTTTCATTATAAATCAGTAAATATGGTCTAAATGAAATTGTTGATTTGATAGATCTTTTTTATTATAAAACATTGTTTTTCACATCTTCTTTATCATTTTGCTTTACATTATTTCTTTGAATTTTTAATTAAATTTTAAAAAAATAACAAATTCTGAAAACCTACATGTAATTTTTAAAACTAACTTGTTTGATTTTTAAGGATACTCTTACAGGAAAAAAAAAAAAACCAAAAGTAACAAAAGTGGATAAATATAAGCATTATGTAGAAGTTAAGTATTAAAAAAGAAAAAACTAATTATATATAAATCAATATTTAATAACTTTTCAGATTCAAATGAATAAAAAGGTAAATTAATAAACGCAAACAAAAATTGATTCCAACCAATATTTGTATATATATTGAGAATTTGGAGTTACAATGATTTGAATCTTTGAACTATTGTATGAAAAGAAGACAAAATGAAAAATAGTTAATTTATTTTGAAGTGTTATTAGCATGAATAGTTTGCCTCTTCAATTGGATGTAATAAAAAAAAGATACAATAAGGTAATCAAATACCATATTCTGATTGTTTAAAAATACTTAATACCACAAAATAAAGTTTTACATATTGAGAGCTACATTTGGTATCATCCTTTAATTAATCGTCCGAAACCTTTTTTGCTCTCTTTTTCAAATTGAGAAACATATATTAACATAAATAGCTCTTAAATCTTCCAAAGATAAAAAATAATAATAATAAAGAAAATTGTAATCATGCACTAATTAGTCTATAATTAATTATATTAATCAGAATTTGAGAGTGATTTCACTTCTATTATTACTTTCTTCATTCTCCTCCGATCTCCGCCCACAAGATCCTCTCCCATTTTCCCCGCCCTCAATTCTCCAGCTACTGCTCCCCGATTTCTCCTCCTCGAAGCTCTCCGACCGCTCCGCCGTGTCCCTAACCTCCGATTCCGGAGAGCTTTGGGTTGCCTGAGGAGGCGCCCCCTTGTATAACTGTACTTGGTGGTGATGATGATGATGATGCTGCAGATGGGGAGGCGGCGCCGTTCTTGCATAAAATTCTGGCGGCGTGTAGAAGTGGGAAGGCGGATGAGAGGGGGCCGCTGGGCCGTAGAGGGCGGGGGGGGCAGCCGCTGCAGCAGCGTACTCTGGTGGGACCCACAAACCGCCTAAACCGAGTACTACGAGCTGAGCCGCTGGCGGTCCTGATGCTTGTTGGGTTGGACCGGGTCGTCTCGTGTGGAGCCGGTATTTCTGTTAGGGTACAAATATTAGAATACTAACCTTTTTTTTTTCTATATTTTATTTGAGGCAATAATTTTTATATTAATAATTACCTGGAGATGGCTTTTTACTTCATCGTTCGTCAAACCATCTACTTTCATCAACTCTCTTATCTGCTTTGGCGTCGCAACTGTTTTCAAATTTTAACATTAATTAATTTAATCATTTGTTTAATCTCAAATCACAAATCTTTGACCACTCACTTCATTTCATTCAAACTACAACACATTAACCAAAAATGTCGTTTTAAATTTAATTAAAAGAATAAAAACTCAAACAGATCAACGCAATTAAAAATTAAGGATAAACCAACTTTTATTGGATATACCTTGAGAACCACCCAGCATTTGAAGAGCATTCACAAATCTCCTGTGCAAGTCCGGCGACCAGCACCGTCTAGCTTTCCGGTGAGTCTGAGTGGTGGTCGGACCTGATCCCACCTCCGCCGCTCCATTTTCAGACCTTTGCTCCGCCGCCATTACAACCACCCCACCATCAATACTACTATTATTATCGCTACAATTCTTCTTCTCACCTTTCTCCAATAACTCCATTTTCGCCGCCGGACCAGAGCTCCGATCTTTGTTGAAAGGAACAAAAGCACCATTATTATTGATTCTTTGGCTGCATGTTTCTAAATTATTGTCCTTGTTATTATTATTATTATTATTATTACGATCTTGTAATTTGGAGTGATCGTCAGTAGATTCAGATTGTTGTTTGCTTACGTCGCCTGCTTGACTCCAAAGCTGAACTGACGTCATCCAATTTGCCTTGTCCGAAGTTATTGTCGTTGGTTTTTCATCCTCCGCCGGCGTTGAGTTTTTTAATGGCATGAATTCTTCTAGAATTGGCTCTGTTGGTGCTCCCACGGCCGCCGCTGCCTCCATCGTTTTGCATGCTTGTAACTGTCGCCTCGATGTCTCTACGGCTGAACATCAAAACACAAACACGTTAAATCATCCATTGACTAACAAATTTAAAGAAAATGTAACTTTTTATATTATAATATCAAGAATAAAACTATTGTCTGACAACAATTTTATATTTTATTAATATTTATTTCCTTCCATAATTTTATTCTGATTTTCATTGTATATATATTATGTGTGATACTCGACAATTTGATCATTTTGATATTTCACATCTTAATTAAATTAAATTAAATTAGGTTTATTTTGGATGGAAGTAATGTTTATAAATTTAATTGCAAGAAAAAAAAACATAATGGTAATTAAAAACGTATAGAATGTTAGCGTAATAATTGGATTATAAAGAATTCAACACTACGATGTCACTTAACTGGGGATAATTTTTTTGGGGGTTTCAATCGCTCCTAATTATAATTGTGTTGCCTAACTATGCTGCTTCAAATTTTGTAGCTTTCTTCAAATTCAAAGATAGAAAACCTTTACCTAAATTCATGAGGTAATTAATAGTAATATTGTTATGTTTATGTCACCCTTTGTTACAGGCGTATTTTGTATTTATAAATTTTGTTTTTCAAGAAACGAAAGCAAAATACTTGCTAGAAGCTATTCAAACACATAGTTGAATAGATAAGATTCGTATTACTTTTTTCTATTCCTGATATATATTCTTTAACTAAGGTTAACTAATAAATTAAAAAGATATATAGATGAAAACATCAAATAAAATTATATCTCATAATGGATTAATACGAATCTCATAACTACTTAATTACCACCATAAAAAAAAATTAGAAAGAATCTAAAACACTAAGAGAAATTAAACAAAAATTGATAGAAATCAAGAAGAAAAAAAAGATCAATTAATTAATTAAGGTAATTACCATTAGTTAAAAGCTGCATGCAAAGTGGAAGCTCCCGTTTAAAGACATCAATTTTGAGACGTTCTTCTTCAAGCCGAGAAACAAAGTCTTGCAGCTTATCATAAGACTGATCATGATCATGATGATCTCCAAATGAATATTTAAGCAACATTGAATAACTTTCAACTGTACATTCCAAGCTCAATTCTGCAGTAGATCCCATAACACACATAACCCTAAATATAAAACTAAACCCACTTAATTAATTAAGGTTTAATTTCCAATAAAACCCACTAGTTTCTTCATCACCATCATCATGCCTTGCTCAAATAGAAACTAGAGGAGAGAAAGAAAGAAAAAAAAGTTGGTGTTTGGCGTTTGGCCTAGAGGGGTTGTTGAGATAAAGTGAATGAATGTTTTGTTTTGAAAATGGAAGGATATTGGGATGTTTTTATGGCTGAGTTTGGGGAAGGGAATAAAGTATGTAATTTTTAGAGATAATTAAACAAATAAAATAATATGAGAGAGGGAATTTTTTTTAGATTATGTGTGTGTAGAAACGAATCTGAGACTCTGTTTTTTCTTTTTTTTTTCTTTTTTTCTTTTTTGCGAATCTTTGGATTTTTTTAATTTTTTTTTTCTAAAGGTGAAAAATAAAACAATGAAATTTAAGTAAGGGGAAATAACATAAAAAAGATGATTCTTTTCTTTCTATATTCTGCCTTTTTCTTTTTCTTTTTCTTTTCGTTTCTTTCAATTTTAGTCATCTCTCTTTCTCACACACACACACATTTCAGTGAAGGCTTTTTTCTTCTTTTTTGCTTTCTTGCTTTATACTATGTCAAATTATCTTATAGTTTTTGTACTCTGGTTTAATATATTTAATACTTTACTTATATTTATACAATTAATAAATGGATATGTAAAAGAATGGTTTCTTTTGATTTAGTATTACAAAATATATTTATATATGTATGTGTGGATGCATATTCATTCTTTGCTTACCATCCTTATATATCATGTCAAAAGTTCTAAAAAATTGTCACATACTAAATTATGATTTGATAAATCATGCACAGGAATGGTGTGAAGTCTACATAGGGTTCATGCCCATACATACCCTAAAAGAAAGAAGTTAGACTCTCCAGTAGTTGGTCACTCTACAACCTCCAAGAACACACACTACAATTCTAACACCTTTAATATCACCCACGTCCAAAGCAAATTTTAGAGAGTGGGTCTTATAAATATCCTCATGCCAATTGGCCTTGAAGATTAAGCAAATTCTTTTTGTGGATTATTATTTGAATATTTCATACATACCAACTTAATTGTGAGGAATGCTAACAGAATTTTACATGATTTATGAAGAACAAATTATTATAATAATATAAGTGAGAGCAATTATCTCAATCGGTATAAAGTCTTTTGGGTAATATAAAAAAGAACTGAGAGCGTATGCACAGAGTGGATAATATTACATCACATGTGAACGTCCATTGTTCGAGTGTACTCAACTTGACTATATATGCATTGATTTGAGTGCTCTTGCACGTTTGCTCCACCAACACGTTCATACTGGAGGAGAGGGTTTATGAAAGAACAAATAGAAACTCAAAAGAGATGTTGAGATGTTGATTAGAATCCTACATTGAAATAAATAAGATCACTCATACTTCTTATAGTGTAGATGAGTTTCTCCTGTTACTGTCAATTGGTGTTTAGATAAAACTCATATTATTAAACATTGTACCAGAGCTCATAAAATTTAAATAGGGCATGTCCACACTTGTTACAAAATAGATGAATTATTCATCTCACGAGCATAACAGCATAAGTTGAGTGTGGATAAGAATGAAGAGTATATAATTTGATGTATTTTAAATGGTTTGAAAAAGAGTTGCTTATTATTTTCAAATAATAATATAAATATTTGTGAATGGAAAAGTCAAATATGGAAGAGGGAATAAAATGATGCGACCACCACACGAACATAAACATATATATATATTATATACGGCCAAGTAGTCCTTTTTATATTTTGTATACTTGATATTAATAGTCAGATCTACAATGTATATTGACTAACCTATAACACAACTTTCAAAAGAGAACTTTAAAGTAGCATATACGGTATTGAGAGAGAGATGAGGGGAATATTTAGTCCATAATGAAATATTCATTAAATTTAATAATTTAAGGTCTCAAAGGAAGGAATATGTTATAAAATCCAACTTTGTTACATATTGTAAAAGATTTTCAAAAAATTAAAATAAAAAAAATAAAATGAGAATACCAAATACAACCCTTTAAAAGCCAAAAGTGGAAAAACCCCAACTTTTTTTTTTCCCCTCTCAATAACATTGGGTTGAAAATCTTAGTAATTTAATTGGAATTAATTAAAGGTTGGGAATCTTCTTGTTACCCTACTTTAATTAAGTGGACTATAAGGTAAGAAGATTCTCACTAAAATTTAGACAAACCTTTTATCTTTTTGGGGTTCTGAACCATATTTCCATGGCTGTTTGGATCTTGGTGGAACAAACATACTTCACATTTTCATCCCTCTTGTTTCTTTCTTCCTTTAATTTTTTTTACACACATATATATTTTTTCATATATACGTATATATTGGGTTTTAAGGAAAATGGTGTGGAGCTTGTGGTAGAAGGTCCAAGAAGGGACTTTTGGGGATTCTCTTAGTCTGTTTTGTTTTGTATTGGAAAAAGGAAAAGTTGGAAAGAAAGAAGATGAGGTAAAGAGATTCTCCTCGTGACACGTGTTACAATATTCGGTTTGAAATTATTCTTCTGAATATCCCTTTTGTCTGGCGCCCACACACATGGAATATTCCCTTCTTCTTTTTTCCCTTTTTCCAAAGATTAAATTTGTCCAATTCCACGCGGGGGAGCCTTTTCCACTATTTCCCTCCATTTTTTCTCTTTTATATTTTCAATCTTTCCCATGCCTACCCCTACCATAACCACTAACCAAATTTCAACTCCTTCCATTTTTCCGTTTTTAAAATATACCTATTTACTCTTTCATCTTTTAAAACAAATACATTTCATCCTTCACTTTTTCATATCTAATCTTACTATCTACTTCCAAATCTTTTTCAAAATTATTATAAATCACTATTTACTCCAAATATTTATAAAATAAACCATTTATCTTTTTTAAATATTTTGATTTATTTTATTATATTTTAAAAATTATTTATAAAATATTTCACATTCTATAAATAAAATCTATTCGTATATCATGATTAAAAATATAAAATTTTGTTATGTTTTAAAAATATTTTGGTTTATATTTAAAAATGTATATTTTTTTTTTCATTTTACATACCTTTATGAAATTTTGGATTACAAAAGTTTGTTTAGATAATATTTTCTTAATTTAAAACAATAATAATAAATTGTAGACTTACTTTTAAAATCACGTGAATGGAAAAGTACATTTTCAAAACTTATGAATCTATTCTAAAACAAATTAGTAGACTTACCGAGCCATATTTTGAAAATTTTGGACTAAACACCCTAATTTAAAAATTAAATTTTACTTTTAACTAAAATTTTAAATGAGGCTCTCAAAATGGATGCCTATGTGAACATGTGTAGTGTTTGTATTAGGTCTCCGAAACGATAACAAAACCACTCAAAATCACATCTTTAATTTGGCATTCACTTCGTCAAAAAGTTTTTAGTATTCGGAAAGATGCGATGATAATCCTTTTCTTATTTTTTGAAGGTGGATAAAACTAAAAAAATTAATTTGAATCAACTTAATTAATCTTACCAGTGATAACTCATTTCATTATTTGGGTGTCAAGAAAATTCATATGAAACTAATTCTAGGTATGCCATTGTGGAAAAAATTATATACTTATTTAATTCTTTTCTAGCATGGTTTAAATGTTGTTTTTTTAAGGACGTTTTTAAATATGGTAAAATGAACTAAAATATTTACAAAATATAATAAGATTAAATTTCAAAATTTTGTAAATATTTTCAATAGTTAATTTGTCATTTTCAGCTGTTCTTCTTTCTTTTTCTTACGTTTTATTTTATTTAAACAAAAAAATATTGTATTTTATTCATTTGTCTTCTATAATAGTAATGGTTGTTAATTAGGATTTTTTTCAAAAATAAAACTTTGATAAAATATTTACACTCTAGAGAACAAAACCACTGTTCTAAAAGACAAAATTCATTACACTTGATTTTTTTTGTGAAATATAATATTCTATTTTTGACAATTTTCTTTATTATAGTAATAATTATTGTTCAGGGTTGTTCAAGATAAAATTGAAATGCAAAGAGATGGAACCTTAAAATCACACCTATATCGATATAAGTACTCTTGCAAGTCTACTCCATTGACATATACGAACTCGCAGAGAGGGTTGATGGAGCAAAAATTGCCTAGATGAGATAATCACATCAACAACAAATATGAGAGGATTTAAACTCAAAGCTTGATTTTGTCTTGGGTACATATAGGTATCGGTTGAGCTTGACTCTTAATGGCAATTTCAATATTGTTTTAAGACCAAAGTAATCATTCATTTTAATGTATATCAACTAATTCAATATTGTTTTAAGACCAAAGTAATCATTTCTTTTAATGTCATTTATAGGTAAGATATGAATTTAGTTTGTATTGGGTTTTTAATTTAAAGTTGATTTTCGTTTTAAAAGCTGAAAGAGTAGAAGAATTCATTTAAAATTTTAGGAATAATTAAAAGAGTATTTTATTTTTATTTAGAAAATATAAGGAAGGAAAAAAGAAAGAAAAAGAGTAGAGAATTAAATATGAGGGGGAAATTAAAGAAAGGAAATGAAGATGCATGGGGAGGAGGGTGGTACAAATATAAACGTAGTGGATGGGCAATAAGAGAGTTGTAATCCAAAAGTACAATGATAGAATATAAATATTAGATGAGAGGAAACGAATGGTTCAACCAAATTCCTTAATGCACTTAAACTTAAGATAAAAAGAATATTTCACACCTTTCCCTTTGGCATCTGAATTTCAATTTTAATTACTTTTCATGCCTCCTTTCCCATCTACCCATTATTTTTCTTTTATTATTTAGATGCTTCCTTCTTTCATTTTTTTTCCCCTTCACGAATCGTAATTCTCTTCGGTCTAACCCAATCAGGTTTTCCTAAATTTCTGACTTCTTGCTAAATGGATTGAAAGAGGTTTTATTTCAAGGAAATCCACCTCTAAAAAAGCTACAAAACTGCTCCAAAAGTATTCCATATGTACACCAACACTCAACACGCTTGTTGCCCTTATGCTACCATTCTGCAAAGGCTCTCGAATTCATCTTTCCGGTAGTTGTCTTCATGGGGTTCAAGTATTTGCATGGTATTCTAGGATGTTCACCTTCCTTATGTAACCATGAGCATTCAATGTTCTTCGAGACACCGCTAACGTGTTTGGACAACCTCTCATGTTGCTGCACTTATAAATTCTTCTTTACTTTATAACCAACCTATTATGATTGGTTATAAATTGATAGGTTGTTTTGAGACTATCAATTTTTCAAATCTTTCTAAATCTTAACTCACTATAATTTTATCTACATATCAAATCTTCCTCGACACAATTTTGAACAGATGAACCAAGATCTGTAATGTTTTTAGAAAAAATTTAGTTAAGATTTGAATAGATTTTGAAAAATAAAAAAAAAATGAAATAAGATTTGAAAAATTGAAAAATGTACAATCTCAATCTAAATGTCTACGTCCAGATGCACTAGAAAAACAAAAAACAATCGATATAAGTTAATTTTTTAAAAATATTTTAGAGAAATCTTGGTGGTGGATTTTGGCTGAGATAGATCGAGAAAAACAGTTTTATGAGTTTTAAAATGATGTGCTACTTTTAAAATAGGAAAACAAAAAATGTACCACTTTTGCCAACTTTTCGTAGAACTAATATACAAAATATATAACACATAACGTGTTCATTAATTAGTTGATAAACTTTGAGATTTAGATGTGTCTAATATTTAACGGATGACTACAACTAGTTTTATAATATAAAATATATTTTAAAATACTCGTTTGCTTTTAAAAGTGCTTAAAACGTTGGTAAGTTATAATAATTAGAGTTTAGAAAGTAGATTATTTTAGTTTGGATAATATTAAGTTTGTGTTTGGTTAGAGAACGGTAAAGATTATAGTAAAAAAAAGTTAATATTTAAAATATTGTAAATACTATAGTAAATTTGGACCACTATTGTATGGGACACCAAATATTGAGTTAGTTATAATAACCTACCCCCACCAAGTTTTAATTTTAATTGAAATTGATTGGTGAAAAGAACTCTATCATTATATTAAACTAAGAGGTGAATATAAATTTAATTACAATATTATTTTTTCCAGCAACAGTAATAATAATATAATGCTTGAAAACCTAATTAAAGCTACTACATTATTGGTAACTCTATCTGTTTCTCAAATGGACAAAAGTTGATGATGTTTGAAGGTTATATATTATAAATTTTAAATTAAAATTCAAGCAATGAGTGAGCAGTTTTAAACTTCGGATTCTGAACCTTTAATGTGTTTACTGAATTGTTTGGTCCATTTTATTTTTATATATTACCAATTGTGTATTAGACATAAATTAAAGGTTTCTAATTAGAATCCATTATTGGATACAAAAGTGAATGAATTTAGGTCTAATAAATAATTTGATTTATAGCTTTTAAAAATATGTTAAGCTGTAAAACACTTAACACCATTAACACAACAACGCTAATGGAAGGTATAAGGTATAAGGTATAAGGTATAAGGTATAAGGTATAGTAAATGAATTTTAAAAAATAGGCAGTGAAATTGAGATAATTTGAAAGTAAGGATATAGGTATTAAATGAGATGGAAAGGATATTAATAATTAGATTCTAGTTAGGGTACATGAAGAATGAGAAAAAGGATGTATATATATGTACATATATCCATGTGTGATATTTGGGAATAATGAGAAAAAGTAAGAAAAGCTTGAAGAAGAAGGTGTTAAAGAAGTGGAGAATCAGAGAATAGAAATTTGTATGGTCGGCCTCTCCTGTCTTACCAAAAAGTATGCAACTTAATTACACATTACATTACATTACACTAAAAAGAAACAGAAAAGAAAGAAAGAAAGAGAGAGAGAAAAGAGGGGGTCTCTCACATGTTGAGTGTTCATCAAGTTTCGAATTTTCAACAGTAAAACAATGGAATCTATATCCCTTTCTTACACATCACACGTGCTTTCTTTTATTTCTTTCTTTCCTTTCCTTTTTCTTTTCTAAATTATCATTTATTTTTTTCTTATTTTTGTTTCAACAAAACAATTCTCTCTATCTACATTTACATTTGAAATCTTGAAAATATAATCCAGTCTTCCATACTTCAATTTAAGAGATTTTTATGATTTTTATTTCAATTTCATTATTAAAACACACCAACTTTTCAACCCCCAACTTCAATAATTTAAACAATATTTCTTTAAATTAAATATGAACTATTAAACTTATCCTATATTGAATTATTTGAAAGTGTTAACATGCTTTCGCAGCGTTAATACCAAATAGATTAAAATATCATTTTGGTTCTTATACTTTAAATTATTGTACAATTTTAGTTTTAGTCCCTAAATTTTCAATAAATTTTAAAAGTATATTCACATGTTGTGTTTCTTTTGAAATTGATTTAAAAAATTAAATTTAAGATTTACTAAAATTAAAATTAAGTATATTGTCTAATATAAAAATTTCTTAATATAAAAATACGCTTTTGTTTGACAACTCATTCTTCATTCCAAGATATTTTTTATGTATAAGAGTTCATTTGGGTTATTATCTACTAAAAGTATTTGTACTAATATATAAAATTAACGATTGTAAAATAATTGAATGAATAATTTAAATTATGATTGTGAAAGTTGGTGGTATAGGTTCATCAAAGACTAAACGTCAACCATCCCTAGAAATTGAAGTTTGAATTTAAACTACAAATATGAAATTTAATAGTTTAAATATGAAGAGAAACTTTCTCAAACTTGTTTAATTAATTAAATTCTCTCTACAACAAACCAAAATTCATTTGCATAAACCAAATATATACAATTATATATTTCCAAAATCACTTATTTTTTAAATTAAACAAATTACTCTAAACCCATTTAGATGAAATTCTAAGTTTTTTTTTTTTTTGTAGAAACATTAATGTATATTTGGATTGTCTATAAAAATATCTTTTTTATTTTTTTGTTAAGAATATAATTTTCTAAAAAAAGTTCTAAAATAAGTTTAAAATATAAACACTCATATTTGATTTAATCTCCATGTAAAATTGTGTATTTGATTTGTCCTATATTAACAATGTTTATATTTAAGTCAAATTACTATAAAACTATTAAAACTAATTTCATAAAAAAATACACATTTTGGTTCTTTTTTAAAAATATATATATTTTAAAAATAATAACACATTATCTTGAAATTATTATTTTTTTAGTTGCTTAAAATTATTGAAGTTTAAACTAAAAAAATAATTTCATTTTTTGTTTTTTTTCTTTTTTTGACAATTCAATTTTGGAAGCATAATATCTTGAAATGTAAATATATAATTGATTCCAACGACAAAATATAAAGAAGATCAATATTTTTCTAGACAATATAAAATCAACTAGACAAAAGGTGTGCAATTCAAGCACATTTTTCACTCATCTTCATTTCATGAACTAGACGATCATGTTCTTTGTTGACGTTTTCATGATTTCTTTCATAGATGTTAAGGTTGAGTAAATTTGAATGGAAGAAACATTTGCAAACCTCTATAAAAAATGTATATGAACACATTTTCAAAGTATTTAAAAGTAAAGAAAAAGCTAAATGAAAAATATATAGAAAAAATGAAATAAAAAAATAAAAGAAAACAAATAGATACTTGAGATATTTTTATTAAACACCGAATAAACATTCACTTTTTCTTAAAAATAATTTATTTCATAAATTTTATTAAACATAGAATTTATTAAAATAACTTTAATAAATTATTTCAAAGTATTTAAAATAATTTTAGTTTTGAGAATTTATTAAACATAGAATCAAAAGATTTAGAAAACAACAGAACATTTCTCAAAAAGTAAAATCCAAACGAACAAATTAAAAACATAAACTTCGGGAAGGGTTGAAGTGAATTTTAAAAATTTGTTGCTTACGAAATAAAGGATGAATGGGTTTGGTTTTCCCACATCGCTATTAATGCAACAATATGTGAAGGCGAGTAAGCTATAAATTTGGTATTGTGATTGTTGAAAAGCATACCTTTCTCGGCCTTTTGGCTAAGATCAAGTGTAGTATCTGTTCTTATCAGTTTAATATCTGATACGTGGGCCATCGGCCCACATGATATTAAATTTATTTTTCTGAGGGGGAGGGCCCATAAAATAGCTTGCTATTGGGCCTCTCGAGCGTCGCCCTAGTATGGCACTATAGCTTGGGCCTGGCGCACCCTTACAAATTGTACTTCAAATTTTTTATTCAGATATCCAAGAGCTTTATCTGTTTGAAAATTGAAAATTGGGTATTTATGAAAGAGTGCTAATTTTTAAATATCGAATTGATAAGTAGCAAAAGTTGAAAATAATATTTCCTATCTTTTTTTCTTTTATTATTATGATTATTGACACAGCTGATAATTATTATTTGTTGTATTAAATGAACTTAGATATATTTTATCTTATAATTTAACAAATCACCAAACTTGAAGAGATATAAGTTAATTGAAAAAAGAGACTAACACTTATTTTTAGCTTTTTTCTTTTACAATTAGCTATTTATGAATCACTAAAATATTTAAAGAATGACTATGAATGAATTTTAAAATATGAGCTAAGCAAAGGGAGTCAGATGCTTCTTCTATGTTTTCTTTTAAGTTTTCTTTGGCATATTTGAGTGGGTAAATTCGAGTAAATTCTAGAAAGTAAATCATAGAAAGGTTGAAGGGTATTTTCGACAAATTTCACAGTGAATTTCATCATGAGTGTTGTGTTTTTTTAGTCATGCATGGTTTTCTTAGGGTTTGCAATAGATTGTTTGACACGTGAGTCTCTAATTAGAGGAATAGACATGAAGAAAATTCAAAAGTCTCCGATTAGAAGAGCCGATAAGAAGAAAATTCAATTGTATAAAGATTTTGAAGGGGATGAAGTTGGAAGCTCCTATAGTTTTACGGTGATGGAAGAATTTGGTTTTGAGGGAAAATTAGAATTTTGATACGTGTTTTGTTTACGTGGATAGAGTTTGATTTTAGTTATAGGTTATTTGTGGTTTTTTTAATAATTGTATTTAGGATTCAATTGTTTTTTTAATAACACATTCTTCCAACCATTTTTTTAAAATATTTTTTATTTTACTATTTGATTTAATTTAAATAAAATTTTGTCATTTATTCAAAAACTTTTTTTTAAAAAGTAATGTAAGTTTTGAATAAAATAATAGGGTAGATGCAAAACTATCGACAAAAATAGGTGTTTTTAGGTGGACTTCGAGTCTCACACTTTCCATTTTTCCCTTATTTTTTATATATATATATTATAATCTCACACTTTATTTTTTTTATTATTTATATACATTATGCATCGGTTCCACACACACACTATATATATATATATATTAAATATTCAATTTCTAAAAATTATTTCTTTATTAAATTAACTTATCGTTCTTTTTCTTTTCTTTTATATATATATATATATATATTTTCATTTTCATTTTTTTAAAAAACATATATATTAACAAAATATGTTATTGAAAAATATATTAAACAAATTAAAATAGTAATAATAATAATTGAGAGAAGTTGGAAACTTAGTCCAAAATAATAATAATAGTAACAATTGAAGTCACCAATGTATGTTGATCAAGTGGGTAATTGAATAAAAAAATTTAATGTTTATGGTAAAAAAAAAAACAAAAATTAATTTAAAGCTCATCAATCAAAATTATGTTTCCACTGCCAGTTAAATTTAAAAAATTTAACTAATAATTTCTAATTGCAAATTATTATTATTATTAGGGCAAGGTTCAACTTATCTCAATTACTATTACTATTATTTTAATTTTCTAATATATTTTTTAATAACATATTTTGTTAATATATATATATATTTAATTGAAAATTGAAAAAAAGAAAGATATATATAATTTTGATTAAGAAATAGTTAAACTAAATTAATAAAAATGATTTTAATAAAAAAATTGAAGATTTAGATATTTAATATATATATATATATATATAAATAGAAGAAAAAATCAATTTAATAAAGAAAGATATTTTTAGAATTTGAATAAATAATATATATATATATATATTAGATAATGAGAACTATGAATGTGTGGGATCCACACATAATATATAAAAATAATAAATAATGAAAAGAGAATTAAAGTATGGGTCCAACGTAATATATATATATATATGTAGAAGGGTTAAAACAGTATATATAATAAGGAAATAAATGGAAAATGTAGGTCGACGATTTCATCCAAAAACACATATTTTTGTTCATAGTTTTATATTTATCCTATTTTTGACATATGTTTCAAAATTCATATTATTTTTTAAAAAAATTGTTTATTCAAAATAAAGATCATATTTTGCTATTCTTCTTGTCAACCATTTATAAAACATGTCATATCTTAACGTTGAAAGTGTAGCCTTGTGTCATGAGTTGGCTTCCTACTTCATCTCAATCTCAACAAAAGAAAAAAAATTCAGGTTGCTATGTCTCTTTCACCCTAAGTTCACATACTCAATTTGGTAAAATATTTATTGATGTTGTAGCTTAATCACTCCATTCTTTTTTTAAAATATAACTCTTTCCATTATTTCTAAATAGAAACGAAGCCCTAGAGAATCTTAATCTATATTTTCATTTCATTTTTAGTAGTTTTTGTGATAAACTTTACCTTATAATATAACATTCAACGACTAAGATATGCTAAGATTGATGCTAAAGTTGAAATGAATAATTTTTAAAGTATAAAGATCAAATTAAGACTCAATCTCAATAAATAATAGAAATAAAAAAGTATTAAAATCAACCATTAAACAATTATGGAGATTGAGTTTTAATTTGATATGATTATAATTCATAAACATATAACTATTAATGATTATTTATAATTAGACAATTATTTATTGTGATTCTTTTCATCTTTCATCCATTACTAAGATATAATATTTATAGAACTTATTTTTAGTGGACAAATATTTTAAATTACAGAATGGTTGAAAATATTTTCTTAATATATATATATATATAAACAGATTTCAATGATTTAAATAATTTTTTTTGTCAACAGTTTAATATTTTTCTATATATAAAAATATCCCCATAACATGTCATATATATATTTCACTTTTCATATAGTATACTGATTATTAAAATTATTTTCTTATATGATTTAATGGTTTAGGGTTTTAGTGTGTTGTTTTTGTAAAACTAGCACCATTCTTTAAAAATTGTTTAAACATTTTTTCTTGGTCCATCCAGCAACATTCACCATCCACATTTTCATAAAATATTAAAAGATTTTAACTTACTCATTGTTTTGGGTTAGAAGATATTAAAACGAAACTAGCGAGATTAACAATTTTCAAATTTTCCAAAATCTTAACTAATGTTTTAAGTTTTTTACCCATAAAATTTAAAAATATTGATTAATACCCAATTTTCAAATTGAATATAACTCATTTTTCATCTATAACCTTTCTTAATCTTATATAGAATCTTAACCAATTTTCTCCATATCTATCTTTTTTTTTTTTTTTTACATTTCTCAAATCTTTTATTCTAATTTATGTGTTTTAAGTAAGTTGACAATATTACCATAAAAATCTTATTTACAACTAACAATTTTATATAAAATTTGGCATGATGATATTAGAAAAATTGACAAGAGTTGAGTAAAAGATTTGATTGATTTCGGTTCATACCAAATAAAACTATATCGATAAAGTTCAAAATTATCACTTTTTTAGGGTTTTTTTGTACAATTTTGCTCAAGATGAATTGAGTGTTGGGATAAACACCTTTGACTTAGATCAATTATCCCACTCTTGCGTGAATATGATAGAATACTACTTAGCAATAATAATAATAATACTAATAATAATCAAAGTATATGGACACAACGGATTTAACGTGGAAAAACCCCCTCAACGTGAGGAGTAAAAAACCACGGACCGAAGTCAAAATCTCCACTATAATCTTTAATGGGTACAACAAAGTTTTCCCTAGTCACAACTAGAGGCAAGTATCTCGAGAATAACAATCCCGACAACAAACAACAATAACAATGAAAGAAAAAAGAAAGATCTCACAATTTGTGGTAGCCAACTATCAACTAGAATCTTACTGTAGATAGCTCCAAACAAAATCTCCACCGTCCAGAATGAAGAATCTCGTGTCAAGAAAACACTGTCAAAATTTCAACTTGATCGGACCACGAATCGATCCCAATAAAGGCTGAAATACGAACAACACAAAGATTTACTTTTTCTTTCTTTCCACTATATTGCCGTCACACACATTTTTTTTCTTCCTTTTTGCACAATAAAAAATTTCAAAATTAACCTAATGTGCTAATGGACTAGGCTTCAAGTGAAATAAGCCCAACAAATCGCCCCCTATTTCACTTTGAGGATGAAGTTGTCATTCCCACTGTGGAGCGATATAACTCAAGCTTTGGTCTTGGTTGGTTCTTTGTCAACATATCAGATCCATTATGATCAATGTGTATCTTCTCAAGCTCAAACAATTCATCATTTAAAGCATCTCTAAGCCAGTGATATCTCACATCAATATCCTTTGTTCTGGAATGAAATGAAGCATTCTGACCAAAGTGAATAGCACTCTGATTGTCATAGTATATCACATATCGTTGTTGCTTGAAGCCAAGCTCTTGTACAAAGTGCTTCAACCACAACATCTCTTTACATGCTTCTGCTGCTGCAATATACTCTGCTTCAGTTGTAGAAAGGGCAATACATTTCTGCAATTTTGACTGCCAGGACACTGAACCACCTGCAAATGTCATCAAGTAACCGGAAGTAGACTTTCTACTGTCTAAGTCCCCTGCCATATCTGAATCAATATACCCAACAAGTATTGACTTTCCATCCCCAAAAGTAAGCCTCAAACTGGAAGTACCTCTCGAATATCTCATTATGCACTTGACTGCCTCCCAATGTTGTTTTCTTGGATTAGACCTAAAATGATTAACAACACCAACAACATGAGCAATATCAGGTCTAGTACATACCATGACATACATTAGGCTTCCAACTGCTGAAGCATACGAGACCTTACTCATATCCTCATCTTTATCTGTAGAAGGGCTCTGTTTACTGATCATTTTGAAGTGACTGGGTAAAGAAGAACTAACTTATTTTACTTGACTCATCTTGAAACGTTCAAGTACTTTCTCTATGTATTTTTCCTGTGACATGTATAACTTCTTGGATGCTCTGTCTCGAACTATTTGAATTCCAATAACTTTCTTTGCTGACCCCAAATCCTTCATGGCAAGGGATTTGCTCAACTGTTTCTTCAAGTTATTGATTCTCGAAACATTCCTGCCAACAATCAAAATATCATCAACATAGAGTAATAATATAACAAAATCATCATTATAAAATTTTTGGACAAAAATACAATGATCAGAAGTAGTTTTTCTGTAGCCTTGCTTCCCCATAACTGATTCAAACTTCTTTACCACTGTCTCGGTGCCTGTTTCAACCTATAGAGACTTTTCTTCAACTTACACACGGGATGCTCTTTTCCTTTCTGATCAAAACCCTCTGGTTGTTCCATATAGATTTCTTGTCTAAATCCCCATGAAGAAATGCAGTCTTAACATCCATCTGCTCAACCTCTAAGTCAAGACTGGTTGCCAAACCTAAAACAACACGTATGGAGGACATCTTGACAACTGGAGCAAAAATTTCATCTAAGTCGATACCTTTCTTCTGACTGAACTCTTTGACAACCAATCTTGCTTTGTAATGTGGCTTTGAGGTATGTTCTTCATGTTTAATTTTGTAAACCCACTTATTTTTCAGTTCAGTTTTTCCTTTGGGCAACTTAACAAACTCAAAAGTGTGGTTTGCATGTAAAGACTCCATCTCATCTTTCATTGCATCGTTCCACTCATTTTTGTGCTCATCCTCTATAGCCTCTTCATAACTCTCAGGTTCTCCCCCATCAGTCAATAACAAATATTCATTAGGTGAATATCTTGTTGACGGACGTCGATCTCTAACAGATCTCCTGAGTGAAACATCTGTAGGAACAACTGTTTCAACTAACTATTCTTGAACACCATCCTCTATCCCAACCTGCTCAGAACTCTCATCTGTATAAAAAAACTGTTCATTTTGAACCTCATCTTCTATCTGTGTAAAAGACTATGTCAAAGAGGTTGAACTCAAATCAATCAGAATATCACTATGTTTAGACTCTGGTTCATCTATTTTCTCAATGTATGCTATTGTTTGGTCTTCAACAAATACAACATCTCGACTTCTTATAAGTTTTTTTGTTAACTGGATCATATAATCTATAACCAAACTCATCTTGGCCATAACCAAGAAACACACATGCTTTAGTTTTTGCATCAAACTTTGATCTCTCATCTTTAGGTACATGAACAAAAGCTTTAGAACCAAAGACACGTAGGTGACTGTAAGATATATCCTTATCTGACCATATTTTGTTTGGAATTTATGATCCCAATGGAACACATGATGTGAGATTCAAAACATGTACAACTGTATTTAAAGCTTCACCCTAGAATGACTGTGGCAACTGTGATTCAGATAATAAGCATCGTCTCACTCTCTCAACCAATGTTTTGTTCAATCTTTCAGCTATCTCATTTAACTGTAGGGTCTTAGGAGGTGTCTTTTGATGTTGAATGCCATGATTTCTACAATATCATCAAAAGGTCCACAATACTCACCTCCATTATCAGTTCTAACACACTTGAGCTTTTCACCAGTTTCTCTCTCAACAAAGGCATGAAACTATTTAAACGCTTGCAACACTTGATCTTTAGTCTTCAAGGTGTAAATCCATATTTTCCTTGAATGATCATTAGTAAATGTCACAAAATACAAAGCATTCCCAAGCGACTTTGTTTTCACGGGACCACACACATCAGAATGTACCAACTCTAGTACATTTGGCTTCCTTGAATGCTGATGATTTAAAGGTAACTCTCATCTGCCTTCCTGCCAAACAACGAGGACACCGTTTTAGAGGTGTACTCTTTAAATCAGGAAGATAACTTTTCTTGGTTAAAATCTTTAAACCTTTCTCACTTATATGACTAAGTCTCTTATGCCAAAGCTCAACATTTGCTTCATCATTCACTGTATTTATATAGGAATCCATGATTTTTGCATCCATGTAGTAAAGTGAAGAAAAATTTTGACCCTTTGCTATAACTATTGAACCTTTAGTAAGCTTCCATATGCCATTGTCGAAGGTATTGCAGAAACCTTCGTCATCAAGCTTACCTGTAGAAATCAAGTTCATGCGAATATCAGGAATATGTTTCACATTTTTCAAAATCAACCTAGAACCATTTCTGTTCTTCAAGTATACATCTTCGATGACAACTGCATTTCCTGATCCGTCATTACCCATCCTAACGCTGCCAAAATCACTAGGAGAATAGGATGCAAAAAATTCTCTCTTCGAAGTACCATGAATTGATGCACCATTATCAATCACCCAACTGCTTTGTTGTGTGGCAAGATTTACAACATCACCATCAGACAATATGAAAAAATCTTCATTGGCTACAGTGATTGTATCAGCATCACTATCATCGTCATTCTTCATTTCCTTCCCCTTATGATTTTTACTATCTCTTTTCAATTTTCGACAATACTTCTTCATATGCCCTTTTTCATAGCAATAGTGACACTCAACATTTGCAAACCGGTCACTCCTACTTATGCTTCTGTTATTACCTCTCAGACCTTTACTTTTACTCCTCCCCCTCTTTTTAGTAACCAGAACATCTGACTGTGAAGAAGAACTTTGAGACTTTCTTCTCATCTCCTCATTCAACACGCTACTTTTTACTAGGTCCATACTTAGTACACCATTTGGAGCTGAGTTCGATAAGGAAGTTCAAAATATTTCCCACGAGTTCGACAATGTACCAAGCACCCATAACCCATGTATCTCATCCTCAAACTTGATATTCATTCTAGATAACTGATTCAAAATAACTTGAAATGTATTCAAGTGATCTAACATAGGCGCTCTATCTTGATACTTTAACTCCATCATCTGTTTAATCAGAAATATTTTATTTTTACCAGTTTTAGGGGCACATAGAGATTCAAGCTTATTCCACATAGTTCGTGCCTGAGTTTCTTCACAAATATGGTTTAGAAAGTTATCTTCTGCTCATAGCCTCATAAACCCACACACTTTCCAATGACATAATTCCAATTCTCTATCAGTTTTGTCGTCAGACTTCTCATCAGAAAAAACAGGAAGCAGTCATTTACATACAATATGTCTTCTAATTTTCTTTTCCATACTTGATAATTTGACCAATTAAGAGTAATCATCTTAGCTGAACTAGTATCCATATTCAACACAAGGCAATTCCAACTAAATCCTAATTAATTAACCAATGCTCTGATACCACTTTGTTGAGATAAACACCTTTGACTTGGATCAATTATCTCACTCTTGTGTGAACTTGATATATAGAATACTACTCAACAATAATAATAATAATAATCAAAATATATGGACACAACAAATTTAACGTGGAAAAACTCCCTCAATGTGAGGAGTAAAAAACCACGAACCGAAGTCAAAATCTCCACTATAATCTTTAATGGGTACAACAAAGTTCTTCCTAGTCACAACTAGAGGCAAATATCTCGAGAATAACAATCCCGACAACAAACAACAATAACAATGAAAGAAAAAAAGAAAGATCTCACAATTTGTGGTAGCCAACTATCAACTAGAATCTGACTGTAGATAGCTCCAAACAAAATCTCCACCATCCAGAATGAAGAATCTCGTGCCAAGAAAACACTGTCAAAATTTCAGCTTGACAATCCCTAAAAAAGGCTGAAATACGAACCACAAAGATTTACTTTTTCTTTCTTTCCACTCTATTACCGTCACACACGTTTTTTTCCTTTTTGCACATTAGTTAATTTCATAATGAAAATTAACTTAATGTGCTAATGAGCTGGGCTTCAAGTGAAATAAGCCCAACATTGAGATCCATGATTTCTTTGAAAAGATAAAAAGAATTAGTTAAGATTTGGAAATATTTGATTTTTTTTAATAGATAAAAAAGATTAGGAAAATTGTAATGAATAGCACACAAAATAAAACTATGTATAAATATAACAAAATTTTGATATGGGTTATAGAAAGTTTGATGAATTTTGCTATTGCATTCAAATGAGATTTCTGGAGAAATTTAATTCGTGGAGTTGAACTTTAGTTCATGTATTTATGTTGATTTGAGGCGATGTGATTCGATCTCTAGTATTTGATCCTCTGATTTTCTCTCGGTTGGATGATTACGCTTAATTTGAGGAAGCGGAATATGTGATGTTCTTGAAGTTTGAATCTTGAAAGAAGCTTGTATCTTCAAAGGAACTTCCATCAATCTTCGAGGTCCCTCGACTTCAGAAGTTAGGGAGTCTTTTGGCTGTTGGGAGGATTCTCTCTAGACCTTCTAGAGTAAAAAGCTTCCAAACCCCACAAATGAGTAGAACTCTTCTATTTATAGAGTTCTCTTATGAGCTTTATGAGCTTGGGTCTGGTTGGTCCATGGACTAGACCCATGGGCTCTACCACATAGATTTGGTCATATTTAGCTTCGAGGCTAAATTAAAAGGTCGATTAGAAGAATACCAATTTTAAAGATACCATTTTTTAAAAAATGGAATCATTTTTTTTCTTTAAAAAATGACAAAACGTAAAAAAAGAAATACAATAAATAAGAACTTGAAAAAATCCAAAATACCCTTGTATACGTAGAGTGCAAGCTACTTTCTTAAGCTAAAATAAACATAATTACACTCTAATAAATGTTGAAACATAATTACAACAACATACTTGTCCAATCATAAAATCATAACCATTCATCTTTATTTTCCAGACTCGTTGCAATGATTTTCATTTTCATTTTTGTTTTTCGATTCTCCATCTTCCTTCGTCTCCATTTTTCATTTTTTTCAATCACATCTTCTTCAAGTAGACAAACCCTTGAAGCGGGTAAACCCTAATTCCACCCTCCCTTTTGCAAGTTACCGTTCCATTTGAAGTTTCAGTTCCATCTTCAACTTCATCATGCATTTTCAAGAAGAATAATATAAACATTTGAAACAAACAAATACTATTTTTATCTTCCATCTTCCATCTTTGATCTTCAAGTCTACAACTTGCAATCTCAAACACTTGAGTTAAAGAACAAAAACCTTCACTCAAAAGAACAAATATACAAAAGTTGCATCTTCCATATTTGATTTTAGCTGATTTTTAAAATTTTTTATACTATTTAATTAATAAAATGTAGATGGAATTTGAGAGATTATATCTAAAAACACAATATTTAACATATTTTGTTGAAAAAATAAACAGAACAGTAAATCAGTTTAAAACCATTTTTTCATATAATTAAAAGAGACGAAAGAGAAGAAGCCCATGACGAATGCTAGACACAATGATTGATTGAGAGCTACATAGGTGACTGAAAAAAGGACTAAACAATATGAAACAAACGAAACTTTAAGTAATGAAGAAGAGGTATTCCCTTTAAAAAAAAGTAATTCTTTCAAATGAAGGATTATAGTTACGAGGAACAAGAAACTAAAGATGATACATATGAGAATGAGGAAAAACAATCAATGAAGAGATTGTCTATGAGTTAAAAGTTCAAATTAAAAAAATAAATTAAGATCAAATACGAAAAATAATTGAACTTCCAAATTAAAAAAATAAATTAAGATCTAATACAAAAACTAATTTTAATTTCTAAATTATTAAGGGTTGAAAGATTCATTATTGTTATTTGAAATAAAAACAACAGTTGAGATTTAGCTAAAAAAAAATAATAATATGGTTATTTTGAAATTAAAAAAAAAATAATAATATGGTTATTTTGAAATTAAAAAAAAATAAAGTTGTTAACAAAATTGTTAAATCATGAGATATTAAGAAGAGTTATAATAGGGGTTGGATAAGTTATTAACACGTCGAAATTAATTACAAACTCATAATTGCATATCACAAGTTAATTAGATTAGAAAGACTTTTGATAAGAATATATATATCGAAATAATTACAGTTCGCAAATGTGAGTATTTTGGTATTGTATAAAATACCATACACATGTAGCACTTCCAAAATCATGTTAGTTGGTACGTTATTTCTTCAATAAGATGAACATCCAATTATAGATGTCAAAGCCAATATTGATAGAAATTATAATTTAATTAATATTGTTTAGTCAAATGAACATGTTTTGGTTTAAAAGTCTTTCTAAACACAATTAATGCAACAATTTTTTAATTTAATTCCTTTCCACCATTGTATAAATTAATGATACTAAACTAATTATATATATATACACACGACTATGTTTTTAGAATAAGTTAATTTGAATTTAATAAGAAACATTGAGACAAACATTAGCAAATTCTCACTTAAATAAAAGGGCATGAAAAAAGAAGATTGATAAAATAATTTACATTTAAACAACCGTTATTACTTAAAATTACATAAAAGTAAACGTAAGTATTATTGCAAATATATAAGTAAATAAAATTTCAAGTGTATATATTTATATATATATATATAATGAACATAAGAAAATAAATTTTATAAGTACTTGCCACGTAAAATACATAAATTTTTCAAACAAAAAACACTCTCATGCATGAATTGAAGTAGCAAGAGCCATAAAATAATATTTGAATATGACATCATTATTTACTTGTACTATATATGTACCTATCAAAAGTTAAATAAAAAAGTAACCATATGTCAACAAATAAATTATAAATTGTATAACTATGATTTAATGACACTGTAATTGTAAAACCTACATGGATTATTTTCAATCAACATAGTAAAGCATATGATGACTTTGGACACCCACACACTAAGTTTAATGTAAGCTCACGGACTCTCCAAGCTTTACCATAATTAACATCAACTTCATGTTTCTTTATGACATCTTTGTTGCTAAAGATTGAACTTTCTTTTATATGGAAGTCTACAACACATGAACCTGAATTTACTAAGACAATGACATTAGATGTGCAATTAAATTTGAATCTAAAATAGGAAAATTTGATGAACAAGATGGGACATGATCGACGGCAACAAAAATAAGGAACAACAACCACAACACATCTTTGTCTTCAATAATAATAATGACAGTAGGATTTCTGACCATCATGATACAATGTAATTCAAGAAATTAAATATTTAGAAGAGGGAAAAGGATTAGATGAATTTGTGGGCAATTGATAGAAATATGTTTTGTTGAAAGGGTACAAAACAAAAGTGTTGCTATACATATAGATTTCTCTTCCGCTAAATATGTTTTGTTGAAAGGGTACAAAACAAAAGTGTTGCTATACATATAGATTTCTCTTCCGCTATTCGTTTCACATATGGCTTGTTATTGTGAAATAACTAAATGGTATGTGTTCTTAGTATTATTGCTAAATTCTCACTATGAGTAGTATATATACCATATAAGAAAGCACGAGCTATGTTTGATCCCAAAGAGAAGACGTATATGTTTGACAAAAAAGAGGCGTTTGTTCCAATATTTTGCCAGACTATTCTTTTCCTATTTTTTAGGAATCTTGATATATCATTTAAGATTCTTGGTGTATCTTAAGGAACAAATAACATCTAGAAGATTTTATGTATTTAAATCGTAATATATATATACGGGTTCATCTTTCTCTACAAGGGTGTTCGAAAACAAAAAGAAAAAACAAGTGAGCTGTTCACTTTAAGAATCCGACCACACCATATTTATGTGGATGGTCCAAAGGTATGAAGATATATATATATATATATATATATAAAAGGATTATTAATGAAGATATAGAAATTGAGGAGTCAAATTCAAGAGGAGTCTGAATCAATGTTCGAAGAGATTCATCATCACCATCAGAGGAGCCTGTTCTTCTTTTTTTAAGTTGTAAAGATAACATAATTATTGTAGCTTTCATGTTTAAGTACAATCTCATTAATCTTAATAATAAACCTTATATGAGGAAAGAAGCTTATCGAATGTAGGTCGTATTTGTCAAACTGATTTATCAAAGTTTTTATGTGTAATTTGTTGTTGCTCCACTCTAGCTATTTTTGTAGCGTTTAACTTTGGATATAGCTAAAGGTAATATCAACACAAGTTCAATTCCACGAATCAAAATTCTCCAGAAATCTCATATGAAAATGTAGCGATATATTTTTAAGTATTTGAAAATAACCCTCAATTTGGTTCATTTTTATTTTTTATTTTTTATTTTTTTGGTGTGGAAGATTGAAATTTGATGGAAGTATAATTGTTAGACAAAATTTGAAGAATTGAAAAGATTGTACACTAGAGTTGATTCTTTCATTAATTTTTGTATACTCTAATCTGTTAAGATAGAGTAAGATCCTCTGATATTAATATTAATTTGATGTCGACTAATATTGATGAGAATATATTTATATTGTGAATAAAAAAAAGCAAATAAAATTGATTAATGTTTGTATTACAATTGAATGGTGTGAACAAACAAAAAGAGAAGAAAGAGCCAAAATTTAGAAGCCTAAGATGGTTAGACGGCCCCCATTTTTGTTTTTTCTTTAAAAAAAAGAAATAGGAAAAATTTCACATTTTGTTTGAAGAAAAAAGAAGATGAAAAAAAGGAAAGAAATCGGTAAATGAAATATGATGTTTGAAAATTAGAATACGTTACCTCAAAGAGAGAGAAACAAAAGTGCATACGTGACACGTGTACCATTTCTACACTATAACAAAAGTCGTACTTTAGGAAATGGACAAAATAACGGAAGAGCGATGTGTAACATTTCCCAAATAAACTGCCCTTTTTTATTCTTTTCACCCAACCTGTGCTTCTCAACATTCATTACTACTCCATACCTCTAATATTCAACTTCCACTCCCACAAATAACAATATCTTACCCTACATTTAGTTTCATTTTAATCATATTTCACATCATTTTTTAATTCTAAATCTTAATCACTTACATTCAATTCTCATCATATAATTATTTGGAAAAATTTCTCATAAATCCTAACGTACTAACTAATCAATACAACTATACAAGTTGTACCTGTATCAACCAATAAATGGAAGTAGTAGAAATTTTGTACCTTTATTCAAAATTTCCAAAAAAATAAAAAAAAAACTTAAATCTATTAATGACTTCGAAGTTCGAACAGCCTGCAAAACAACAACTCAGCTTTCCAGTTTGCATGCATGAAATGAAAGGTGTTCGAAGCAGATCATTTTTAAATTTTCAAAACCTTTTTGGATTATAGTTCTAACATTAATAACAAACTATATTTGCATTTTTTATATTTATTATATATATATGTGAATTCCTTCTCTGATTACTTGGCGAATGACTTAGAGAGAAATTAATAAAATTAAACACGCCGTAATGGCATCGGAGAATTCCAGCGTTGGCAGTTTCCGACCAGACGCCGCCGCTGAAGAAGATTCTCTCCGATGGGCTGCTCTTCAAAGGCTTCCTACTTATCAAAGGGCTCGTAAAGCCCTTCTGCATGGTGTTGCAGGTCAACTCATCTCATTATTATTTTTATTTCAATTCTTATATACATACATATATATTTAAGTATATAAATTTTGTTTGTGAAACTGGCAGGGGATTTGAAGGAAATTGATCTTCAAAAGCTTAATGTTAAGGAAACCAAAGAACTTTTAAACAGAGTGGTCAAAAATGCTGAAAGTAATGAGGAGTTTCTTCACAAACTCAAGAGCCGAATCGACAGGTTTCAAGTTCCCTCTTTCATTTTTCTCTTTGTTTTTTATTAATTACTCTTCCAACTCTTAGTTTCGTAACTATTTACATTCTTCCTTATTGCTTCTTAAAATCAAGTTTATTTTTTATTAGGTAAAAGAGTTGAATGGTTGGCCAAGTTTAAGTTATTAAAAATTACCATTTTTTAAAGTTGTAGAAACTTTGCTTGATTTTCATAAATATCAGTAAAAAGTAAATAAGAAAGATGTAAAATGTGTTTATACCTTTAAATTAAAAAGCAAATGATTATTATGTATCTCGTTTATAATTGATTGAAATAATAATATATGTTTTTGGACAGAGTATCCCTTGGTTTACCAACAATTGAAGTGCGATTCCAGAATCTTAACGTCGATGCTGAAGCATACTTGGGGACATCAGCTTCCCCCACAATCTTTAGATATTTTCTAGACCTCGCACGGGTAATTGATTGTCACCTCTAACATTCTTTTTATATTTATAAATCCTATTGTGAAGAGGCAAGAGTTACCAATTGTTTTCTCTTACCTTTTTTGTTGAATACGATCCATTATTTGGATTGTTGTTGGAACTGAAAATTTCTTGGAGCCAAAATATACGATATCATGTTATTGCAGAGATAGAAATAGTGCAAAGGAACCAATGTGTATGGAAATCTATTTTATCGAAATACTTTAAGTTTATAATCAACCAAAGTAAGTATTATTGTTTATCAAGTTTTTTCTCTAGAGTGTTTTTTTTTTTTTTTTGGTTAAGAAAACCATTTGGACTCTATTTTCATAGAGATAACTGTTTAAAGTTATTGAAGTAAAGTTTGATAACATAATTTAGTTTTTGTAACAATTTATTTACCTCCTAAACTTGTGAAAACTTTTATCAGCATGAATTAATCAAAACTATGATCTATGCATGTACATGCATAAGAAACTCCATTATACTTGCCAAAGTGAGCATTACTAAGACGTATATTCCTTTTCATGAGTTTGACGGTTCAAATCTCCCACATCCTCACTTGTCGTACTCACAAGAAGAAACACAACATCTTGATAAATATTTTCACGACAAAGACTAAATTGCCACAAAATTTAAACTATACAAACTAAATCGTTACTTTAATGAAAGTAGAGGATCAAATGTGCTTTGACCTTGATCTTTTTATAATCTCTCAGTTGTATAATCATTTTGTTGACATCCCATAGAGTGCAGCAAATTTCATTCATTTATATTCAAGCCAAAAGCAGCAATTCTCAATCCTTTCTGATGTCAGTGGAATTATCAAACCAGGAAGGTGAGGTAATCGCTATCCATGTACCTTTTATTATATTTTTCCTTCTTGTCTTAACACAATTCCCAAAATTTTCAAGTTCATAACTAACTAAAACATGATTTTCCCTTTCAAATTCTCTGCAGATTGACCTTACTTCTTGGACCTCCAGGTTCTGGCAAGACAACTTTCCTAAAAGCCTTATCTGGGAAACTCGAATCAAATCTACAGGTTTATATTGCTTCAAACTCGAAAAACTTGATCCATTTTATCAATGAATTAAGTCATGAAAATTTATAGTTGATTCTTTTTTTATGATAGTTTTCTGGGACAGTAACTTATAATGGCCATGAAATGAAGGAATTTGTTCCTCAAAGAACTGCTGCTTATATCAGTCAGTATGACATTCATGTTCCTCTGTTGACAGTAAGGGAAACCTTAGCATTCTCAGCAAGATGTCAAGGAGTTGGCACTGGCTATGGTTTGACTTTTGAAACCCATTTTCAAGATTTCCTATTTGAAACATTCTTTGGAAAGTTAGTATTCGTTTCTGAAACCGGTTTCATCAATGATTTAGATATGCTTACGGAGCTTTTGAGGAGGGAAAAGCAGCATAATATCAAGCCAGATCCTTATATTGATGCATTAATGAAGGTAAAATGAATGAATGTTATCCAAATGCAGTTGAATAGTACTTGAAAACATAATTATATGATATTGTTTATACAGGCATCAGTAATGAAAGGACAGAAGGAAGATATTGTTACAGAGTATATACTCAAGGTATTTTGTGAAATCCCATTTGTAATTGTAATAACTACTATTTAGTGTAACAAAAGAAAAATTCCCCTTAATTTCTAACATTTTGCCCTTCAGATATTGGGATTGGATATTTGTGCTGATACCATTGTAGGAAATGAGATGTTAAGAGGTATTTCAGGAGGACAAAAAAAGAGAGTGACCACAGGTAGAGATGAATGGTTCATTGAGATTTGAAATATAATATGATCTCAGCTGAATTTTTAAAACTCTGTGTTTCAAAGGAGAGATGCTGGTTGGTCCCGTCAATGCGCTGTTCATGGACAATATATCTACTGGTCTTGATAGTTCAACTACATTCCAAATTGTGAACTGTATTCGTCAATCCATTCACATTTTTAATAAGACCGCAGTGATCTCTCTTCTCCAACCTCCACCGGAGACTTTCGAGCTATTTGATGATATCATTCTTTTGTCAGAAGGTCATATTGTGTACCAAGGTCCACGGGAACATGTTCTCGAGTTTTTTGAATCCATGGGTTTCAAATGTCCTGAAAGGAAGGGTGTCGCTGATTACCTGCAGGAAGTGAGTCTGCCTCGTTTACTCACTAACATATAGAACAAAGCTTATTGACATCTGTTGGAATGCCTTGAATCTGTTGTTTGATGCTTTGAACGACTAAGCACGGGGCTTAGAGGCATTCTTATTTTTATTGGTGCCTCTTAATCGGTTTCTTGATAATTTCTTTCTAATTAAAAACTATTCTCTTGTTCTAACCATGGACGTAATTAACACACTGTTAGTGAACTGCGTAAATCTCTTTTTCGATACTCAACTGTTTGTGTTTTTTTTTTTTTTTGTTTATCTTTGCTTGTCAAATTCATAACAGCTAATGACATGAGAATCTGAAATCTGTTGTTTAGGTTACGTCAAGAAAGGATCAAAGACAATACTGGAGGAATCATGATATGGAGTATCATTATATTTCAGCCGAAGAGTTTGTGGAGGCTTTCAAGTCATTTCGAATAGGTGTGGCAATAGAGCATGAGCTTGCTATCCCATTTCAAAAGTCCAGGAGCCACCCAGCAGCTTTAACAAAAACTAAATATGGAGCTACCAAGAAAGAACTAATGAAGGCATGCCTAGCAAGGGAAGTTACTTTAATGAAGAGGAGTGCATCTCTCCATATTTTCAAGATTATTCAAGTTAGTTCTGAAATATCATTTTTACTTTTTTTCAACCTACATCTAAAATTTCAAAGTGTGACATGAAATTCATTTTTTCAGCTTGAAATGTCTGCTATAGTTGTAGCATTAGTGTTTGCTCAAGCCAGAAAGCAGCATGATAATATTCAAGATGGACTAGTCAAATTGGGAGCTATCTATTTTGGACTCAACTCATTAACGTTTACCGGATTTTTTGAACTGCCATTAACAATTGACAAACTCCCTATATTTTACAAGCAAAGAGACTTCCTTTTCTACCCATCATGGGCATTTTCATTGCCATCCTCTATCCTTGGAATTCCTGTGTCTTTTATTGAAGTAGCTCTTTGGGTTGCCACAACATATTATGCTATAGGATTTGAACCTAGCTTCACAAGGTCATGAGCAAATCCTACATTCCTATATTTCTCAGCGTTATTATTGCCTTGGAATCTTAAATTAAACCCTTTGTTGATTCTCTCTTTACAGGGTGCTTAAACAATTTTTTGTTTACACATTGAGTGGACAAATGTCATATGCTCTATTCAGATGCATTGCAGCAGTGGCCAGAGATCATGTTGTTGCAAATACAGGAGGATGCCTTGGTGTATTATGGCTTCTGATATTTGGTGGATTCGTTTTATCACATAGTATGATTTAATTTAGAAAGTGAAATGATCAGATTACTTGATGCAGCCTTTAGTCAAAATAACCAATACTTGAATTCTTTTACTTAGATAATATGCAGAAGTGGTTGTCTTGGGGATACTGGACCTCGCCACTGATGTATGCGCAAACGGCACTGTCGATCAATGAATTTCTTGGTGATAATTGGAATCGTGTAAGTATCATGTCAAAACTGGAAGTGTTTTTTGTTGCTCCCTCTACTTTACTGTGTTGATATTACTTGTAAAAACATATATTGTGGAGGATTCTAAATGTGGAGATCAAATTTAGGCTCTTAATGGATCAACCGAGTCTCTGGGGGTTTCGGTCCTGAAATCACGTGGGCTTTTTGTTAATCCGTACTGGTATTGGGTATGTCTTGTTGCATTGGTAGGATTCATAATCCTTTTCAATGTAATTTCTGCAGTGGCTCTGGCATTTTTTAATGGTAAAATTCTCCATTCATCCAAATAATTTTCATTCTACATATATCATTTTAGTTGAATTGATTCAGTGAACTATTTTTGTTTGATCTTTGCAGAATATGGGAAATCACAAACAGTTATCCCTCACAAAAAGACTGAGAAGGAACAGTCTGACATGGTCGGCGAGGAAAAGGGTCACTTATTCAAGGACAATAAATCAAGCTCAATCGGGAGTAAAACTGATAGCATGTCTATAAGTAAGTCAAATTTGGCTACTGTGATTCTGTTGGCTAAAATTTTATCTTTTCTAATGTGCTTACTAGATCTCATCCATAGATTCTGAGGTCAATAGACATACCAATCAAAAGATGCTTCTTCCATTCACACCACTCTGCCTAACGTTTGAGAACGTCAAATACTCAGTAGATATGCCAAAGGTAATTATGGTGTTGTAAATTACCATGCTCTATCACTTCTTATTTACTTCATGGCATTAAGATCCATTGTTGTGGAATTTCAGGCAATGAAAGTTCAAGGTGAATCTTCGGGTCGATTGGAACTTCTGAAGGGAGTTAGTGGAGCTTTCAGGCCTGGAATTCTAACAGCTCTAATGGGTGTTAGTGGTGCTGGAAAAACGACGCTCTTGGACGTGTTGGCAGGAAGAAAAAACAGTGGTTACATTGAAGGAAGTATCAGAATATCAGGCTTTCCCAAAAAACAGGAAACTTTTGCTCGAGTTTCTGGCTACTGTGAACAAAATGACATTCATTCACCTTACGTTACCGTGTATGAGTCCCTCGTATATTCAGCATGGCTTAGATTGCCTTCAGAAGTTGACTCAAAGACTTTAGAGGTTTGTGAATCTGATTATTCGATTCCAAATGATAGTAAAACCTTTCTCTGAACTCTTCTTTAGATCTTAACTTCCAAAATTTAACCATTGCAGCTTTTTGTTGAAGAAATCATGGAGCTGATTGAATTAACACCATTAAGAGATTCATTGGTTGGATTTCCAAATGTGAACGGATTATCCATCGAGCAAAGAAAAAGGTTAACCATTGCTGTTGAGCTTGTTGCTAACCCTTCAATAATATTCCTAGATGAGCCAACCTCAGGTCTAGATGCTCGAGCAGCTGCCATCGTAATGAGAACAGTGAGAAATACAGTTGATACAGGAAGAACAGTAGTATGCACAATTCACCAGCCAAGCATCGACATATTTGAATCATTTGATGAGGTATCCACTAACACTAACACAATACAACAAACTTCTTGATTACGTCCAATGCTCAAATGAATTTAACATATCTCCAATTTTAAACCACAGCTCATTTTATTGACAAGAGGAGGTGAAGAAATATATGTGGGTCCTTTGGGGGCACAGTCTTGTCTCTTAATCAAGTATTTTGAGGTAGGTCGAAACCATCAATTGTAACTTTCTTTTCCTCGTATAAAATATAAAATGGAGTGTTTTTATCTCTTTTTCTCTGTGGCGTTGAAGGAAATCCATGGAGTTGATAGCATAAGGGATGGATATAATCCAGCAGCATGGGTTTTGGATATGACAACAAGAACACAAGAAGATATTCTAGGCATAAAATTTGCTCAAATATACAAGAAATCTGATCTTTTTAGGTGAGAAAATTAATCCATTCAAGCTGTTATGAACTATGTTATTTTTAACTGCTCTAAATGATAATCTCTTGCCAATATTAATGCAGAAGAAATGAAGCTTTGATTAAAGAGTTGGGTGAACCTCATCCAGATTCTCAAGATCTTCATTTTCCATCAAAGTACCCACATTCCTACTTGACTCAGTTCAAAGCCTGCCTATGGAAACAGCACAAATCATATTCCCGTAACACTGCATACACTGCTGTCCGGCTGGTGTTTAGTGCTTCAATGGGACTTATGTTTGGAGCTGTTTTTATGGGGCTTGGCAGCAAGAGGTACATTAGACAAAACCATGGATACATTGACTAATTAGATTTGTAGATATAAATCTTATGATCTTTATAACTCAGGAGCACAAAGCAAGATATTTTCAATAGCATTGGTGCTATGTACATTGCAATTAACTTCATGGGATCACAAGGTGCTCTTACGGTACAACCTGTGATCATAACGGAGCGAACCGTTTACTACCGTGAGCGGGCTGCTGGAATGTATTCTGCTTTGCCTCATTCTTTTGCTCAGGTATATTTCCTTCAATTGCAGTATTGATAAATGTGGAAATACCAGCATCTTATTTCAAGTAAAGCTGAACTTAGCATTTCTTTCATGGAGAGTCCATTGATCGACAAATTAAGCATGAACACTTTAGTTTGACTAGCGTGTCCATGTCCAACATATGTTAGACATGTATCAAACACTTGTTAATACAACAAATAGAATACTTGTTGAGTAGACTAAAAAGTACTCAAAAGATACATATACGATGATAATAATAAATTTTGAATATGAACTACATCAAACTAATTTTTGAACCATATAAATGCATCAATCCATTTACCTTGAATTTTCTTCTAGTATAGAAATGTATATTTTATTAAATGTGTCCTTGTCGTGTCGTGTCCTATATTTATTAAATATAGATGATGTGTCATACTGTCTGAAGTGTACCGTATCTGTATTTATGCTTCGTAGGACAAATATCAACATAACATCGATCTCTGAACTAAAATTTAATCCAAACAAGATGGGTTCATGTAACGTATGTTTCCTACAATGTCAGGTTGCAATCGAAATCCCATACACCTTGCTTCAGGTATCACTTTATGCACTTATAGTGTATGCAATGATGGGATATCAATGGACAGCGACCAAGTTCTTCCTCAATTTCTTCTTCATGTACATCACGATTCTTTACTTTATATACTATGGTATGATGGTGATATCAGTGAGTCCTAACCAAGCAACTGCCACTATACTCTCTGGCCTCTTTTACTCCTTCTGGAACCTTTTCACCGGTTTCGTCATCCCCCGAACGGTAAGTTGCTCGTACCATTATTTTGTTTCATGATTCCCAGTTGCTAAGTTTCAATTGATGACGATACCTTGGTGTTTTGAATGCAGAGAATTTCTGTATGGTTGAGATGGTATTCTTGGATTTGCCCAGTTTCATGGAGTTTGTATGGATTGGTGACTGCCCAATTTGCTGATATAAAAACTAAAGTTGAGACAGGGGAGACAGTGGGTGAATTTATCAACCAATATTACGGGTTTAGATATCAGTACTTGTGGATGGTTTCAGTTGCTCTTTTAGGCTTCACGTTGCTCTTCATTTTGGTGTTTGTTTACTCAGCCAAGTTCTTGAACTTTCAAAGAAGATGATAAACACACCTATGAGCTTCTCATTACATTATATGAGAGTGACAAGATTGATTATTTTTTTCTATTTGAATTTTCAAACTACTTCAATCTTGTCTAGTCACCTTATTACAATTTGACTTATAGTTATATTAGTATGTTTTTTTGTTTAGTAGTTTAATGTGAGAGGGAGATTGAATAATTTGTAAGTCATGATAACTATCTATAATATATTTTCATATAGTCATTTTTATTATTATTTTGTTATATCATAAAAATGTAGTCTCTCTTTTATACTTTATAAATTATATATGTATATATAATGCTTTAACCTCCCCCAGTTTAAAATTCATTAGACACAAGACTTAATATATTTAAATCGATGTCTAAGAGATCCATTAAATTTATGTAATTTTTGAATTTGTGATTTGGAAACAAAGTTGAAAGTTGAGCACAGACATTTTTTGAAAAGTTAAAAAAACAAAAAACACAAGCTTCAAACTTTACAAAAGTAACCCTTCCTTTTAAGTAAAAATTATCTTCTTAGTCCCCAAATTATAATTTTAGGCAATGTTAAAAAATATTCATCAAAGCTTTTCATCTAAACACATAGCAATCTTTTACCTTTCTTTAGGGACATCATATCATTGATTTTTCTATTTGGGTTTTATCAGTAGAATATTGGCCAGCAAGAAGAAAAAAAATTATTATTCTGATTGTGTAAGATTTGACAAAAATGATGTGAGAATAACCTTATTACAATGGATGCACTGGGATGAGCCATTAGAACAATTTGCCAAAAAATGGTACGGGTGAAAGGTTGATTTTTTTTTGTTAGTTTTTTCTCGTTCAACCGTAGCCATGTTTGGTTCATCAAACTTCAAAATATACTCTTTTAGTTGATCAGTTTTAAATAATAGGTTTAAAACATATTAATTATTATTAAGAAGAGTAATAATTAAAAAGAATTGATTAATTGTCAAAAATGAACTTAGTAGTTCACATAACCTTCTTTTTTAGAGATTTAAATATATTTGATCTTTGTGAAATTCGGGAGAATTAGACTATCTTATCCAAGCGAGTTATTGGAGGAAAGGTAAGATGTTTTTGCATGTATCCCAAAATGTCTGCACCTTCCTTTTCTATGGGAAGAAAGAGAGGAGCGTGCATAGCCTCTTCTGTAATGTCCCAATGTACTGGTTTGGAAATCCTAATTATACTTGAGTTTAATGTTTCAAATTATTTCCATTACAAAGAGATGCAGCGTTTGGATGTAAAAAAGTAACATATCCCAAATTATAAGATTTCATAAATGAAGGAATAGTCTGTATATATCCGTATGGCGTATAAGCATTCGTTTTTGTGTTGGATGAAACGCTTATCCGTTTGTCTTTTTTAAAAAAGTAATATAGAGTTGAGGCAGTTAGTGGGTTACCCAATCTGTTGATATTTTGCTTTGTAAAATCTCTCAGCCCGCCAAAGTGAACACACTGAATCCCCTCTTAGTCTCTCTGCCCTTGCTTCATCTTCCCTTTCTTCTCCTCCATGTATGGCTGCTCTTCCTTTTCCCCTTCCCACTAATCCCATCTATTCCCTCTACACTCCCAGAAAACCCCACTACTCACCCACCCATTTCGCCAGCTTCAGCCAAATTGCTTCAAATGTTCAAATCTCTTATAAATCTTATCTCAACCACATATCTTCTCTCTGCAAACAAGGCCATCTTCTAGAAGCCCTGGACTTGGTTACTGATCTGGAATTGGAAGACATCACTATTGGACCTGATGTTTACGGTGAACTTCTTCAGGGTTGCGTTTACGAGAGAGCTCTTTCGTTGGGTCAGCAAATCCACGGTCGAATTCTCAAGAATGGTGAGTCCATTGCAAAGAATGAGTATATCGAGACCAAATTAGTAATCTTCTATTCGAAATGTGACGAGTCAGAAATTGCCAACCGTTTGTTTGGCAAGCTGCAGGTACAGAATGAGTTTTCTTGGGCTGCTATTATGGGATTGAAAAGTAGAATGGGGTTTAATCAAGAAGCTTTGATGGGTTTTCGTGAGATGCACGAATACGGGCTACTTCTTGATAATTTTGTTATTCCAATTGCTTTCAAGGCTTCTGGTGCTCTGCGGTGGATTGGGTTTGGGAAATCCGTTCACGCTTATGTAGTTAAGATGGGTCTAGGTGGGTGTATCTATGTTGCTACTAGTCTTCTGGACATGTATGGCAAATGTGGGTTATGTGAAGAAGCAAAGAAGGTGTTTGATAAAATTCTCGAGAAGAATATAGTAGCTTGGAATTCAATGATTGTTAATTTTACACAGAATGGACTGAATGCAGAAGCAGTTGAGACATTTTACGAAATGAGGGTGGAAGGTGTTGCACCTACTCAAGTGACTCTGTCAAGTTTTCTTTCAGCTTCAGCTAACTTAAGTGTGATCGATGAGGGTAAGCAGGGGCATGCCTTAGCAGTGTTATCTGGACTGGAATTGACTAACATTTTGGGTAGTTCGCTTATAAATTTTTATTCCAAGGTTGGTTTGGTTGAGGATGCTGAGCTGGTTTTCAGTGAAATGTTGGAGAAAGATACAGTGACATGGAATTTGCTGGTTTCTGGTTACGTGCATAACGGGCTGGTTGATCGGGCACTTGACTTATGTCACGTAATGCAATCAGAAAACTTGAGGTTTGATTCTGTAACTCTTGCTTCAATAATGGCTGCGGCTGCTGACTCTAGAAATTTGAAACTAGGGAAGGAAGGGCATTCCTTTTGTGTTAGAAACAACCTTGAATCTGATGTCGCTGTTGCAAGTAGTATTATAGATATGTATGCCAAATGTGAAAAATTGGAATGTGCAAGACGAGTTTTTGATGCAACAGCGAAGAGAGACCTTATAATGTGGAATACTTTGTTAGCTGCCTATGCTGAGCAGGGTCATAGTGGTGAAACATTAAAATTGTTCTATCAGATGCAGCTAGAAGGTCTGCCACCAAATGTGATATCCTGGAACTCTGTGATTTTAGGTCTTTTGAATAAAGGCAAAGTTGACCAGGCTAAAGACACGTTCATGGAGATGCAGTCTCTTGGTATCTGTCCTAATTTAATTACTTGGACTACTCTCATTTGTGGACTCGCTCAGAATGGTCTTGGTGATGAAGCATTCCTGACATTTCAGTCAATGGAAGAAGCTGGCATTAAACCCAACAGTTTGAGTATTAGCTCGCTACTTTCAGCTTGCTCAACTATGGCATCTCTACCTCATGGAAGAGCAATTCATTGTTACATCACAAGACATGAACTTTCAGTATCAACACCGGTCTTATGCTCCTTAGTGAACATGTACGCTAAATGTGGTAGTATAAATCAAGCAAAGAGGGTGTTTGATATGATATTGAAGAAGGAATTACCCGTCTATAATGCAATGATCTCTGGCTATGCATTACATGGTCAAGCAGTGGAAGCTCTTTCACTCTTTAGACGTCTAAAAGAGGAATGTATAAAACCAGATGAAATAACCTTTACTAGTATACTTTCTGCATGCGGTCATGCTGGACTTGTAAGAGAAGGGTTAGAGCTTTTCATAGATATGGTTTCTAACCATAAAATAGTAGCACAAGCAGAGCATTATGGTTGTCTCGTTAGTATTCTTTCTAGGAGTCATAACTTAGATGAAGCTTTAAGAATTATTTTAGGCATGCCTTTTGAGCCTGATGCATTCATATTTGGATCCCTACTTGCTGCATGTAGAGAACATCCTGACTTTGAACTCAAAGAACGTTTATTTGAACGCTTGTTGAAATTAGAGCCAGATAATTCAGGAAACTATGTGGCACTATCAAATGCATATGCTGCTACTGGAATGTGGGATGAAGCATCGAAAGTGAGGGGTCTGATGAAAGAAAGGAGCCTAAGTAAGATTCCTGGACATAGCTTGATTCAGATTGGAAACAAAACACATGTGTTTTTTGCTGGAGATAAATCACATTCCAGAACAAAAGAAATTTACATGATGTTGGCACTCCTCAGAGTGGAAATGCAATTCACGAGGTGTATATCTGTGATCAGTTGAGCTGCTATCTTCCATTTCCGTTCTTGAGAATGAGAAAGTCATATCTGTTCTGGTTGATGCAGGTGTTTTTTGCTTTAGACAAATAGAGAAAATAGTGATGGTTTAAACGATTGTAGACCTCGCTGGACTTGGAACAGCTGCAAAATATCATTTTCCATAACTTACAGCAACCCTTTGACGACCTGTGCATGGCTTGGAAAATATACTCTGAACACTGAATTATCTGAAAAATAGAGTAGTGGTTTTTGAACTGTTATTCCTTTTGGACGGCTAGAAATGCTCTACCTAGTTTAGGAGTCGGCACTCCTCCTGTTGAGTGATTTGAAACCGTTTGATTTGTTTTCACCTGTGACAGAAAGAGAAATCTAGGAACAAATACACCAATTCCAATATGAGCCCCTCATTGAATAAACTTGAGTTGATTAGCAACTATGGAGTTCAAAACATCGTGATGCGATGCTCAAGAAACTCATTTGTCATTGTCTATAGTGACAACCAATGCAGAGAAGCAGTGGTGTACAGTTGTGATGAAATATGTAAATGAGTTGTACGACGTCAAACTCAGGTTCTTGGTCTCTTTTGTAAAGCCTGTAGATGATTTGCTTCTTTTACTGTATATCATTCAAATCCTCTTCCAATTGAATAGTCCACTAGAAGCACAACTTTGCTTGATCTCTACTATAATTATACCCAAGCATTCGAGATGGAATGGCCATAACATACTTTCTGCAGTCGCTTCTATTTGGTTCGAGATCCTCAAGATCTACACATTGAAATATTCAAATAAACAGTTAGCTCTAGTCTAAAATGCTTATACATTTTACTGTTGAATTGATGGGGACAGCTGACTTTCATACACCATGTTCAATATTGAATTCTTTTCTTTTCATATAAAACAGCCAAAGATAAAGCAGCCCACCGAAATTGATTGTATGGTATTTGAGAAGTGAGACTTACAGGACCAAATTTCAGTTCCCCAATTGTCATCATACCATACCCTGCCAGATTAACAGGAGCTGGTACTAAGAAATTATCTCAGTACAAAAACATCACCAAATATTCTTGCTTCTGTCAGGTAACAGGTTAGTACCTGTGAACATCTGTTATTGTTTCTCATTTTCTTGTTACCTGTTCAACGTTTCCAAATCAATTTACTACACTCAAGTTTTGGTATCATTCAGTGCAAGACACGTTTACAATCTCAAATGGCATTTTCTTTTTCCTTCTTTCTCCCTCCTCGTTTTCTGTAAATGGAGATTTAGAAATCTTTATCATTATCATAAACACAGAGATGCTCTTTAGCTTTGTTGTAATTCTAGTTTTTTTTTTTTACTTTAATTGTTGACATAAAACTTAAGATGTGGTCCTTGAACATGTGTTTGTTTACCTGTTTTGGATTGATATCATTAAAACATGCACTCATCCAAGTCTTATATTGAAGCATCCTATGCTGTAATGAGCAAGGACCAAATAAAACTTTACCCTTTTCTTTTCTTTTCTTTTTCTTTTCTTTTGGGTGATTCGTACTATCCAAGGAAAGTGAAATGATGAAGGAAATGACTTCTTTTTACATTTTGTTCAGTGGGGATCAATGAGTTATTATTATTATCCAGACCTTTTGTTTTTGTTTGACAGCAGAGACTGGAAGACCGTGCTACTTTAGAGAAAGACATTCCTTGGTTTCGTCGGTATGTCTCTCCTTCTCTTTCTTCTGTATCTTTCTTAATATTGCTTTGCTTTCGTACAATTAGTAATAAAATAACTCTGTAGTATTCTTTTATCCTTGCTACTTCCACATGGGCATTGATTTCATTGCATAAAGCTAAAGTGGCTGTCATTGATGGAGGCACAATCTTTAACTTTATGGTCTATACCTTTTTCTTTTTGAAAGAATGCTCTAAACTCTCTTAATTACACTTTGTAGAAGTTGAATAGCCATTCAACTATTTGCTGTTAATTGAAAATCATATGATGAAAAATAATAAATGGTTGTTCTATAATTCTTTGGGCTAAGTCATTCGTTTTATTTGGAATTTTACAATTGTAAAGTGTGGGATCAAACCGGCTACTTTGAGAATGGTATTATGTGTTTTTATGCACTAATTTATTCTGGGATTGATTATTGTGCTGATTATAGTTGATGAATTTTTTGAGTTAACTTGAATAAAAATAGATAAAGATTAAAAAAAAAAGTGTATTAGGAAAAGGCAAAAGTATCCAATTGGGCATATGGAGGGAAAGGGTGTTTTAAGAGACATCATTAAGGCTGTGCATGGATTCCATAAAAAAAAAATATTATAAGTTCAATCAAATCTCCAACAACTGGTTGGTGGTTGTCTTTTAGCTTTATTTCTTTAGTGTTATCCATGGAGTGCATCTATTTTATAGTAATCGACTTCAAAATTACACAAAGTCAGATTCATTATAGTTCCAAAACACTTGAAACTGCCTTCAACTATATATATTACAAGTCTAGAAGCTTCGAAGTCTTCTTCAACTAACTAGCTTGTAGTAAATTTGGCTTCCAACCCCCTTTAGATCCATTATCAAGTTCTACTCACGTTTATTTTTCCATATCATTTTTATTGAATTATAAAGTTCACATCAACAAAACTGATGGATCCACCATTGATTACATGAAAGAAACTCAATTTAAGAAAATAAAGAATAAACAGTTTTCATATGACAAATTGTAGTTGGACAATTGAGCGAATTAAAAGATGAATGTACGGTCTAGTTTGCTTTGAGTTTTCTAGTCTCATCTAATTGTTTTATAACTTTCTCCCTTAATTTTCTTTATATTTTCATGAAAGCAGCAATTTAGTTCCTAATTTTATTTTATAAGAAACATTTTTTTAATCTTGTAACAATTTATTATAACTATTTAGTCCCTCTATTTTAATTTTTTAAAAAAATTAGTCCTTTAACTTGAATAATTCATCACAATTAAATATCATTTTATTATTTTATGACGTAGACTTTATAACTTAAAAAATATTGAGCATCTAATTAGCTTATTAGTCTATTTATACAATGAATCTCATTAAAACTCAACACTAATTTTACAATAGATTAAATTGACATAAATTTTCAGATATGATGACTAAGTTGCTCAAGAATTAAATTGTTATAGAATTAAAAACACGAGGGCAAAATTGTTACAAATCAAAGTTCAGAAACTAATAAAGGTGTGTTCAGTTCAACTTTCGAATGTAAGGAATAAACGTGATTCTTAATACACATGAAAAATGATAACAAATAGCACAATTTAAAAAATAGATTATAAATACAGCACAAGAATAAACATTTGCAAAAATAGAAATTATTGACCGGTCATAAATAACATTTTTAAAAAATATTAACCATGCTTTTAAGTAACTACCAATCGTAGAAACGATAACTTATGGTTGCTATCAACGAGAGCAAGTTGTGATGATAAGTATGAATAATAAGAAAAAGTTGGAAGAAGTGATATAAGTTATAAATAATTGTAATGGGAGATGAGGTTTTGAGTGTTGGAGCGATTTTGGTGTTATAGAGGTAATTATTTGATGTTTGTCCTAGATAAGCAATAATTTTTGGTTGAATTATTTGAATGTAGTAAACGTTTAGGGAAGGGAGAGAGTGAAATAATTGGGAATGGGTATGGCGTATGGGAAAGATGTTTGGAAAAAGAAAAAGAAAGTAAAGAGTTGAATATAATTGATGAAAGGGGTGCGGTTGTTCTGACATCATCCAGGATTTACTTAAAACACAAATCTCAGATGAATTGGTGACTGACAAGTCACAAACACCAAAGACCAAAGGAAAATGAGCGTTTTGACCAAAATTTTCACACTTAAATTGTTTGAGTAAGTAAGGACGAAATGCCTCGTTTGTTACGAACTCCACGGGCCACAGCTCTACACATAGTACGACAACTTCCCAACTCATCCTTAAGAATCCACACCTCACCGCCTTTTCATTGGATACACACTTCTACACTACCAAGATATTTCCTTCAATTTGTGGTCTCCTCTCTCTAAATCACTTCTCATTTCCTTTTCTTTTCCAATACTTTCTCTCTCTTTTTTTTTTCTTTATCTTAACCATTATTTATTATCCACTCAAATATCATAAGTCACTATTTTATAAAAAAAGAATATCCACATGCCCTCCTCCATTCATATGTTTTTATTACTTATTTTGTGTTTTTGAATTAATATTTTAGGTTTTCATAACACGCTAAATTACAATAATTTTCTTGTTTTAGGAAAGAGAAAGGAGGAACTATGGATTTCATATTTATGCTAAGGCTAATTTATATTCAAGTAGACGAAACAAATTAAGCTTAAATATGTTCTTCAAATCTTCTCTACTTGGTCTTGATTTGATTAGCAGATGTTTTATTTTGTTTTGTTTTGCAAAAATATTTAATTGGTAAAAGGAGTCTAACAAATTCTAATTTTTCTTTTTTTTTTTTGTAAAAGAAAACGTAATTGAGATATTGAAAGTTTCCTATCCTAGTATACTAGTAGCTTAGGTTAGCTAAAATAATAAAAGTATATGGTATTTGTTTGAAAAATAATGATACTTTTGGCAGTGCTTATGATACAAAAGTTGTTGGTGGTTCAACCAACATCATGTTTAATTAATTAATTAATTAATTAATTTATAATAATAATAATAATAATAAAGGGTAACTTTGTGCAATTAAAAACTATGGAAAGTACTTGGTAACACAATTATAGAGGAAATTGGGTAATATTATAAAGTTAAAGACAAGGATGGTTAAAAAGAGAAAAATTGGAGAAATGAATGGGATTTTTGATGAATAAGATGCCAAATACAATTTTTTGATCTCAAAAGAAAAAGAAAAAGAAAAGAAAAAGAAAAAGAAAAATGTGAGAATCAATCATATAATGGTCAATTTCAATATGACCATTGTACCCTTCCACTTCACTCACCCAAATTAAGAATTCCAAATCTTCCTTCCTCCCTCCCTCCCTCCCAGCTGTCAAATAAAGTCCTTCTCCCCATAAAAATAAAATAAAATTAAAAATATTCAAATGGAACTTACTTCAAACTACAAAACTACCCTTTTCAGAACATCGCCAACGCCAGTGACCATCCAACCATTTCGGCCGCCCACTTTCACCGCTTATTTACCAACTGTGCAAACTAATCTACGGCTTTCAATAAACAACGTAAAAACAGTTTCTACGGTGGTCCGCCAACTCCGGGTGGGGTGGTGCTCGACTCTTGGGGCGGCGTCTGACCGTCTGATCCTTTTGATGGGTCATCGGACGACTGCCGTAGCCCGTCGTCGGTTTCCACCCGGTTCAATTCCTCAATCATTCGAACCACCTCCTGCATCGACGGCCGCTGGTCCGGCACCGTGGCGACGCAAGCCATCGCAATTTGTAAAAGTTGAACCATCTCTTCTTCGATATTGTGGTACCTCATTAACTCCACATCAAAAACCTCTGCCGTCCATTCCTCTCGGACCACTGACTGGACCCACCGAGGGAGATCAATCCCTTCTTCACCCAACGACGCTTGATTCGGTGATTTCCCGGTGAGAAGCTCCAACAGCAACACGCCAAAACTGTACACGTCGGACTTGAAAGTGACCTTTCGGGTTTCAACAACCTCCGGTGCGCGATAGCCAGCGATACGGTTGGGCGGCGTTGAGGCGCCGAAGAGAGGGTTCAAACCGAAGTCAGAGACGGCAGCGTCGTGGTTGGGGCGTAGGAGGATGTTCGATGATTTGATGTTGCCGTGGACGAGTTTTCCCGACAGATGGAGGTGAGCCAATCCTCTTGCTGCGCTTAATGCGATTTTCATCCGGTTGTCCCAATCTAGTGGCGTGCGGCCGGATCCTCTGCTTCCTGTAAGTCACCGGAAGTTCAGGTCATCACCACAATGGGGGCAATAATTTTGATCCACTGTTTTTCTTTTTCTTTTGCCCTTTCTAGTTTCTATCGCCATTTCAGTGAGACATAATTCAGAAAAGAAGGCTTTTCTTAAAAGAAACGAAAGTAAATCAGAAAATAAGGAAAACCCATCACCCATTTGCTTTTTACTTTTTTCCACATGAAATTGAGAAAAACCCCTTATTCTTGAAAGAATGAGAGTGGTAAACAGAAATGGTTGGAACAGAGCAATGTACTTGTGAATAAAGAACTCGGTAAATTCAAGCAAGTAATGAATGACAATTTGAAAATGGAAGTTAATTTAGAAATGAATTGGAAATGGGATTTTATCTTTTTAGAGATAATACCGTGAAGGGAAGAAGAAAGGCTGCCGGCGGCCATGTAATCGGAAACAAGCAATTTCTCATCTCTGGAAAAGTAGAAAGCTCTAAGAGGAACCACATTTTCATGTTTAACATTTCCCAGAGCTTCCATTTGCGTTTCGAATTCCTTCTTCGTCATCACCACATCTTTCAATCTCTTCACCACCACGGTGGTTCCTTCTTCCAGCACCGCCTTGTACGACGTTCCAACGCTTCCTTTACCTAAAACCTCTGCCGAAGCCCTCAACAAGTCCTCCAAATCAAAGCTGTAAACCCCACCTTCAAAGAACACTAACCTATTTTTCTCCGTCTCAACTGATCCGCCGGTGATGTCGTCTTTCGACGACGATGTACCTGCCTCAGCTGGAACAGATCGAGCAGCAACCACCGTACTCGGAGGCTTCGCCGGCTGCCTCCGCTCGCGCTTCCGGAGACAAAACAGAAGTAAAAACAGTAATATAAACGCAACGAAAGCAGCGCCAACCACAATTCCGACAATGGCAGCGATGGAGAGCTTTTTAGACTTCTTCTCGACGGGAAATTGTGGCGGCTTCACGGCTGACGTTGGCGAAGGAGCAGGGGAAGGAAAAAACGGGCTGCATGACGGCAGTGGACCACCACAGAGCGCTAAATTTCCGGCAAAAGACGAAGCATTAAATTTCGAAAGGGTTTCTGGAATGGATCCATTGAGCTTATTATTCGATACATTGAATCCCGTTAAACTAGTCGCAGCCGCAGGAATACTCGGCAGAGAACCTGAAAACCCATTATTCTCTAAGAAAAGCCCACTCAAATGCGTCAAATTATTCTCCGAAAATGGAATCGGACCAGAGAAATTATTGGACGAAAGATCAAGTCGAGTCAGCCGAGTCAACTGAGTCACACTCGCCGGAAAATTCCCAGAAAGCTCATTGTCCTGCAGATAAAGACTCCGAAGAAATCCCAAATTAGAAAAATCCGCCGGCAACTCCCCAGAGATTCTATTCGATCGGAGACTAAGAACTCGAAGGCGATTCAACCGGCCGATAGTATTCGCCGGAATCGGACCAACAAGCCCCACACCAGGCAACCGGAGAGAAAAAACAAAGGACCGAGTCGCATCACAGGAAACTCCAACCCAATTACAGGCAGTGTCAGAAGCATTCCATTGAAGGCGACTCTCATGAGGGGTTTTGTTCAAAAAATCAAGAAGAGCAGCCTTGTCGGCGGTGGGCTCAGATTGAACAGAACGAAGAAGAAGAAGAAGAAGCAGGAGAAATGAAATTAGGGAAAATGGGAGCTGGGTTGTAAAGTAAAACACTGCAGCCATTAGAAAAGGGTTGGAAGTAGACAAATGAAGGATGAGGAGAAGAAAAAACAACGATGGGGAGATTGTTTTCTTTTGTCTTCTATATGTGACTGGCTCTGGTTCTGAGGGGAGGTTGTTGACGGTGAGGTGAGACAAAACCAGGATTCCGGCGATGACCCATTTAAGAAAAATGGAGAAAACAATGGAGATAGAAAGTGAAAATTGAGAGTGAGAGTAAGGAAAGAGGAAGGGAGAAGGAGTAAATCGAGACGAAAAAAGAGGAAAAGCTGGATCCTAACCAAAAGCAGGCCACTGCAGGCTTCAAGGATGTTATTACATATGCATTTATCTTATCGATAAGAATTTTAATTTAATTCTAATTTTGAATATTCAACTCTCAATATATCTTTGGTTTCAGTTTTTCATTTGTTTTTAGAAAAGGTCAATTTATATTCTTAAACCTATCAACCTCTGAACTCTCAAATTTTTCTAAAAAACAACATATCATACACTTTTATTACCTTTGATATGGGTGAAACTTATAACCAATAATTCATCCACTTATATGTGTAATTAGATTTTTTTTTCGAGATAATGTATGAATAACTTTTAAATATAATACAAAGAGTTTAAATTAATTAGTTTATTTTACATAAATTTTAAATGAAATTTTGAAGTTTAGATTTATAGTTTCAAAATAAAATTTAGGGATATAAATAGTTGTTTACCTGAGTTTATTGAAACTTCATGTTGAAGTCACACATGTTCGAAAAATGAATGCTTTTGTCATTTCCCTCTATTTTGGCTTTTACGAAATTCACAAGGTTGCTTCATGTTGGTGTGAATATATATTCAAACCAAACAAATTAAAGGTAAATATTAGGTGAGCCAATATATAGTTTTGACTTGTGAGGACAAAAGAAAAAAAAGAAGGTTTATTTACTAAAACAAAGGTGGAGTGAATTTGAAGGTTCTTGTAACAAAATGATATGAAGAAATAAAGTTTGACTAATAGTTGTGACTACAAAATTCAATTCCACATGCTTACATACACATTTCAAAGTTTGATGTTATAAATTAAATTCCAGTTGCCATAAATTTTGCACCAAGAAACCAAATTAGTATGAAAGAGGGTAAGATATAAGAGAAAGAAGTAGATAAAAAAGAAGAGTATAAGCATGAGGTAAGTTGAATTAGAATGGTTTGAAGTTAAATAAATGTTATAAATATAGGATGATAAGTGGATGGAATGAAATGAGAAAAATTAGATGATAGATATTTGTGGGTGTGTGATATAAGTGAAGTGAAGTGAAGTGAAGTGGTGGGATAGGGGCCATGATAATTAAGGGGAGAACCCACATGGGCATTCTCCAAAGTCATTTGTTTGTAAGTAAACTCAAACTGGACGCGCCTCATGGGTCCCTCTCCCCCCCACCCCATACGCACAAACCAAAACAAAGCAAACACTTCTCCTCACTCTCTTTTACTTTCTTTTACTTTTCTATTTTGTTACTTCCCCTTAATTAATTATTAAACCTCCTCCATAGTGTAACTTCCACATTTCTTTCTTTCTTTCCTTTTTTTTCACGTGTAAGGACGGAGAATAAAAAATTTGTTTATGAGATTAATTGAAGTTGGTACACATTGCTAATACAAATGTTAATAACTGCACAAACATCAAAAGGAGCAATAACGATAGAAAGAGAATAATACAGTCACGTTCGTATTTCATACGGAGTTTTTGGTCCGAGTGAAAAATAATCATATATTAAATTCAAGATAGTTCATAGGTACAAAATTTATCAACAATAACGATTATTTAGATTTTTTTTAGAGTAGAACTATTATGGAAATTCCTCCTCAATTGACAACTCCTTGACTATACACTTCAACACACAGAACAAATTTCATTTAAGTGTGATCCTTCTGAATTTACTCGTTAGTTAGTTTCCTCTAACTCTAGCTTATGTGATTTCTACTCTCTAATGTAGTTGATATCTTATGACCTGTGATACGACTCCACAATAAAAACTTTAAGATACTTCTCACTAAAACACTCACCAGCGCTAGCGATCCACCTGAAAGCACCACTCACAACATGGCATAACCTTTGATAAAAAAAAAACCACTAAGCAACAAAGAACAAGAGGTCATATATAAGATAACACGCAAGTTGTAATTGCAGGAGAAATTTAGTGAAATAGCCAAAACACCAAATGAACGTAAGAGATTGAATTGTTATTGAATCAATACATAATTAAAAAATGTATAGTGTAAAACCTAAAAACTAATTATAAAAGATATCTTTAGCTTATATATATATATATATATATATATATATATATATATATATATATATATATATATATATATATATATATATGTGCACAAGAGATTCTTAAATCCAAATCTACCAATAATAATGGAATGACCACATTGGACAAATAAATCTTAGCTAGAGAATATAAAAGACGTATATAACAACATAAGTTCACGAATACACAACTATATAACTACAAAATTATATAAGCAAAAGAGAAAATTAGTGGGCAACCATAACATAGCAAAACATATTTTTTTTTCATTAAAAAGAAATTAAAGAAAAAAAATAAAGAATGAAATGATATAAATAAAATCAAATGATGAATATAGAAGTCTTTGATTCAAAATATAATGCTAAAAAACAACCAAAATTAAAACTAATTGAGTATAGATACATATATGAAATAATGTTGTAGCGCATAGCAAGTATTGTGAAAATATTGCGTATTCGACATATAATTGATAGTATCGTTGTAGGCCTCCTTACATCTTTATACATTAATTGGAAAACACAAAAGTACCTCTTGCATTACACCAAATTGTCCTATATATGAAATTATTTTATTGCTCACAATTTCATTAGATTTTATCTTTCATAAAAATATTGATAAAGATAATGATTGAAAGTATGAATATGAGTCACAAGAAAGACGAGAGAGAATAAGAGAAATTTCTAAACCTTTATAATCGAGTTGATGAATTTTCTTAATTTAATTTTTTAAAAAAGAATTAATGAATTTAATTAATTGAGGGATAAATGAGAGATGTAATTGCTAGTTGGAAAATGGTAGATGTATTCATGAAAAAAATGGTAGATGTATTAATTGAAAATCCATAATAATTAGAAAAATCAACAAAGTTAAAAATGTAATTACAATAAAACCAAGGTAGTAAATAAAAATCAAACTATGAAAATGGTAAAAGAGAAAGAAGAAGTTTCTCTCTATTGCCACTTTTATACATTAGTATAGATTTGCTAGCCCAAAACACACAATAGTTATAAAAAAAAATGGCTAAGAAAATGAAATAAAACTTGGGAATAGGTTTTTAAAATTCATAAGAAAAAAAAGGTTTAATTAAGAGTTAATTAATAGATTAATGATTGTAAGTGAATTATTGTTCTTTTATTTCATAGAATTAGACCTATTTATGCTCTTAAAAAACTAAGAATAAATATTGGAAGGGGACATTGTTTCCGTTTTGTGGAATTATAAATTATATAACCAAAAGTACTGAGAGTCATGAGGTGTTTTTGATTTTAAATACATAATATATATATACATATAGTTTCCAGAATATAATCTAGTGAAGATTTAGAATAAACATTACATCCAATGGCTATATTAAACTTTATTATTATTATTTAATGGTACCTAGGATTTGAGAGTAAAGTATATGTCCTTTGGCTAGATTTAAAATCAATTATTTATTGCTACAAAATATTGTTTTAAATAAGTGGATCTTTTAATTAAATATTAACAACATGGTTTCACAATACCCATTCTTCTACCATTTTAGACTTCCTTTAATTATTGGTAGTAAATTTGTATAAGAAATGTTTGAAGAGGTTGGTTGGAAAGTTAGAAAGTTGGAAAGCCATATGGATAAATGGATTTGTTTTGAATGAGTAAGTTATTTGTTGCATTTGGTGTTGTTAAAAGCATATTAAAATTGTTTTATCCTATTTTTACTGCTCATCTTTGTTTATATCTTAATTTGTTTGCTCTGAAATCCAAGTTTGGTATGATGCAAAGGGTGTGAAAATGTTGTACCTACCTCATTCATCTTTCAACCTATTTTAAAAGTTATCATATATCTTTCACTAAATTTCAATATCATGTCGTTTATCTTTCAACCTTCGTATCTCTATCAATACTAACTTATTTTGTCATATGATCACTTGATTTGATGCAATTTTTCACGATCTTTACATTGTTGTCATAAACTGAGCATTTTATTAACATATCTTGACATTGAATTTCCTTCAAAATTACATAAAACTATGTAGAACCTTTAGAAGACCATAACTTTGAGCATAATTGTCTGAATTGAGTGATTTTTTTTATTTCATGTAACTACTCCAAAGGCAGCTTGTCCAATCCTTCGTTCCAAAAAATGTCGTTTTGGCTCCCAAATTGGATTACACAATTTTTTTCATCAAAAATTTCTTTGTTTTGAAGTTTGGAACTACCACCTTGAAGTTCCTCTATGGTTCTAACTTTTGTATCTTCTTTCTTTTATATGTAGTAACAATACAAGAACATAAAATATTATTTGTGGCGATACCCATATGTAGCTACATCCATGTTCCATTTGAAGGGATAAAAGTCCTAGGCAGAGAAATATTTTACACAACCATTCATCAATTTAATTTGGGAATTCCAAAATACCAATACATTGACAATATTTAGAAACAAAACTCTAAAAGGCTAAACATGTTTTTAAATTAAAAGATATAGAGAATGAAAAACATAGGTAGTTTGACACTTCTAAATCTACAAAAAAAAAAAAAAATTCAAATTGGGACACCACCCGTCAGAAACCTTCCTCTCCTCTCGAATGAGATTGGTTTGTTGGAACCAATTGGGATGAGAAAAAGCTTAGAGAAAAACTATTTTCAGAAAAAGTTTAGAGAAAAACTATTTTTTAAAAGAGCAAAAGCATTGACTTAAAAGAAAAACTATCTTCTTTTGCATACATATAACTCTCGAGGAAGTAGAAAAGAATCATGAGATTTTATTAATTTAAACAATATTCAATTAACACAAATTTCAAATAAACTAATTAATTAATTATTTAATCAATCCATTAATAATTAATTAAATTATATTTAAATTATATTTAAATTATATTTAATGAATATCTCTCAAATACCTTATAGTTTTAAAATTAATTTAATTAAATCAAATTAAATTAAATTAAACTATTAATTAATTTTTTAATTAATTAAAATAATTAATTAATAGTTAAATTAAATATCTTATATGTCACTTAAATTAAATTGGAATCATATTCAAACATAAATTTCTCTCGTGACCAATAATTTTAATATGAATCCAATTCACATTAAATTAATTTTGAACTTGTTCAAATATTTTATCTCACAAACTAATTTTGAATCATATCCAAAATTAAATTTATATAATAAAGTTTGATTAAAATATAAACTTTATATTATAATGTATTACCATACATTATACAAATTCTCAAAGTAAATTAGAACATTTCAATTTATAACCAATATAAATAAATCTCATTAACCTTTATGCGCTAGGAAAGAGACCTAATAGACCTACATATCAGAAGCTACAACGATACGAGATTAATTGGCTAAACTCATTAACCACATTAATCAATATTCGTTAACTGTGTGTACATTCCACTAAAGACTCAAAGTTGAACTCTTCTCACTATAGGTATATTCATGGGTCCACATATATAGATCAATAACAGTAAGTTAGTCATTCACAAGTGTTTATAACACCAGCTGGGTTAAATTATCGTTTTACTTATGAGCTACTTCTAGTCCTTAAACCCAATGCTCTTCTAATGAACAACATATTTATGATCCAACCAATAAACAAAAACATCTCTCGTGTGACAGGGAGGGTAGGACGACAATTTGATCAAGTCTTGGAGACACCATTTAAGGGAACTCTTTTCTACTTACCCTAAAGTAGGAAATGAGTGAATTCCATCTTGTGGAATTATGTTTTCAGCTCCCCACACGATCTTGTCTCCAAAATGATAAGCATATTGAGTTTGCAATCTGACCACTCTCACCCGTACAAATCAAAAGACAGTCTCTCATGAACAGGATGTTATAATACACCCAAGATTAAGACTAAGTTACCTAGGTCATCCTAATGAAATAGAAACCTAAATAGTTAACAGAGTATCTCTTCCATATTGCTTTTGACGATGTAAGATGATATGACAATATGGAAGAGATGAAGAAGGAACTCATTATAGACATGACAATGAAGGAATAGTTTAATTATTTAAATGTAATAAACTGCATCTGAAAGTTCAAGGCGACATAAATCATACTTCAACTCTAAATTAAGGCGAGATGCTTCTTAGTGTTCTACCATACTTGCTCACCTTTCAAGATTCAAATACACATAGTTGACTTATGATTTATGTCTAATCATGTTATAGGTATTCTAAGTTGCTTTTCTTTGATTAAGGTAGACAACCTCTTGGTGCTTTGGCTACACATATTTTCATTTATGAAATGTATGTAAAGGATGAATTTAGCAATAAAAATACATGACAACAATCTTTTTGCCAAACACTAAGTTGAATATCATGTTCTCATTTGTTAGATGATTTTAGTCAAGGTCATTGTTCTTCTTTCGAATATACAACGTTTTTTGACATTCATACTCAACTCAAGAAAACAACTTAGGATGCAAATATGATGACCCTTTAATCATTGAATTACATTTTATCAACTTAAGCTAATTAAACATTACAAAGGAAAGAATGAAGAATAATATGGATGAATGAAAAGTAAAATGCAATTTATCAAATAACATAACTTTAGGCCTTGCAATCATTGGATACATAATATTATATAGTACAATATAAAAATGAAATGAAAGGAAGAAGAATGGAATATGCCTCTATGATTTCTCATCCTCCTTGACTTTGATTTTTGTCTAGTTCTGAAGGGGGAAATTGAGGGAAAGAATCTCTCTCTTTTTGTTCCAAGCTCTCACCTAGAAACTTAGGAAAACAGAGGATGGACGATGGTTGAGTTTGCTCTCCAACCAAAATTACGCACCCCTTACTATGAAGTGAGAGACTCTATTTATAGGCAAAAGTTGACGTTGACAAGAGACCACACGCCATAATGCTCTTAAAAGCTACAATGGCACTTCACAAACTGACCTCTTGTACTTTTTCAACTTTCGTGTCAACCAATTTTGTTTGCTAGTGCATCTACACGCCTAGTTGTCATCACTGGACATCTTAGTCGGATACTTCTTCTCACCTATACGTTGAATCGCCGAGCTTCACTTTTTTACCTATAAAGCGCGATTTAATCACTAAAATTTGGTAAAACAGGGATAAGGCTCTTTCACTCTATGGTATTCATAAGTTAGCCAAATCGCCTACTTTTCATTCGTTTCCTTCTATTATCATGTGTTTAAACCTCATTCTTTTACATAAAAGACTACAATAATTAACTTGTATTTCTACAATTTATCACAAGCCTTGACAACAAGAGGTATGAGCAACCCTAGCAAACTCCATTTCTACCCATCTCTTTACCCTTCTTCATAGATCTGTGAAGAGTCAGGGCTTTTTAAAAGCTAACTACTGACGCTTTAGTTAAAGGGTCAGGATATATCCAAGAATTCTTAAATGCTTTACTTTAAGTGTAAAAAGTTCTTGCCTCTCTCGATGCATAAACTCTTTCGATGCCTCAGTTTGTTCATCGAGAGAGGCCCTAACTCCCGATAGGGTAAAACTGTTGAGAATGACCATCATTGTATTGTTTTATAATTGATGTTTCAATTGGAAATTAATAATAATTATTATTTATTTTATTTTACAATTCTAATGATTATTCTTTATATATATTTGGTAAAGAAAAGATTTTGTGTGGAGTTCTTCTTCTTGCCAAAAAAAATCCTACTTCCTCTAAGCAATCTTTCCTTTGATTCCATTCTTAATCCAGTGAGTGCACGCTTGAGTTGGAAAAGTTATGTTAACCTTGGGGAACAACCGACATAAGCGATTTAGCACTTAGCTCACGTCAAAATTTTGCTTTCAAGACAGTGGTTCGATAAGGTACAACTAAAATTGTCAATCTTTGTTTTGCAACAAAAACAACGTCAGAAGATCCAAAGTTTCTTATAGTGTAAATTGATATCCTTGTAAAATTTCAGAATCTAGATTGATACAAGTGTTAGTTAGGAGTTAAAATTGATACAAATCCTAAAATTCAAAATTTAAATTGATATAATTATAATTATTAGTTTAGGGTTGAAATAAATTCTAAAATTCAAATGTACAAATTGAAATTTTACATAGAAACAAAAACAAACACAACCTCTTTGTTTTCTATTTTCAAACCATGACATGAGGTGGTTGAAATATTTGAATTTGGTTTATGGAAAAGAAGAAGCCAAATGGGCATGTGAGGATGGGAAGAGTCAATAAATTAAATAATTTGTAAAATAAAAGGTATGGGACAATATTATTTTAAAAAAAATAAAAATACAAGAAAAACAATTAAAATATATTTGGCATACATATATTTTAAGAACAATTAAAAAAAATCAGAATTTTTTTTTAAAAAAATTTCATTTTCAAAATTGTTAACATAGAATATATGATACATTTTTAAATTCACAATTAAAACCAATCATGTTTTCAAATAAAGTGAAGAAAAAGAATTTAATTTTGTTATCTAAAACAATATTTGGATGAGAATCAAATTGAAAGTTTGCAAAGGAAAAAAGAAAGAAAGGAAATGTAGTGAAAAGGTTGGGTCCTATTTATAATTGGTTTGTTGAAATTGCAATAAGCAAACCCCACATGAATTTGAATTTTGAATATATAATATTGTAACCATTTTTCAAGCCATCCAATATGCTGTTGCCGCCAACCTTGCTTTGAATTAAAAAGTGTAAATAATTTTTATGTACTAATCCTATTAATATCCTATATATATGTTTGTATATTTGAGTAACTAAACCATCACCTCGGGTATATATTAGGAAATAAAGTATAGGAAGGAATTGAAAGAAGGCTTTATTCATATTTCTCACCCATTATTACTTCCATTCTTAAACCCACGAACATCACTATTTATACACTTTAACAAATAAAATGTTCCATTATTGAATGTTAAAGATGTATGATTACTTGACACATGAATGAAGGAGGTGACCTTATTTAGACAACAAATATGTATAAGAATAAGACACATGACATTATGCATGGACATCTTACCATTATTATTATTTATTTATGATACTATAGATTTTGTTAGTATTAAACAACGTTGTATCAAAGTTGCAGGGTATGCTCATTCAACAAGAGTATTATATTCTCCTTAGTTAGTTATTGAGACTATTATGTCTTAGTTTTTATCATTAGGTCAATCCATAACAATTGACTATTTATTAAATATCATCTAATAAATTCTTAAAATAGGACTGGACGTGAGTGTATGTGTATTAATAGTATGCCTAACAACACTAATTTTTAAATGTATCGAGAGGCGATCAAACGACGATAAAGTAAACTTGATTTATCGGATCTTTTTTTCTTGCCATTTTTACAAACTTTTTTATTTAAAAAAAAAAAAAGTTGAGAGGGAGACCTAAATGGTGTTTTATAATGCATTGTGCAAACAGGGAACCAGCCCATTTGTAACAATAGCTTTCTCTTTAAGACAATAACTCTACTTTTGTTAGTATACAATCATATCATATATTTTATTTTGTCAAATCATAGGTAGAAAGTAGATGTGCTTCAAACTTTCTATAGCGTGAGAGTATTTATGTATTTTCTTTCTCATTATTTAACACAGTATCATGAAGTGATATTTATTTGACACGTTATTTAGTCTCTATTTTATTTAGTGCTATTATCATTTATCATGATAAAGGAGAAAAAAAATTATCTTTTTAGTCTCCAACGCTGTTGCAATTCGCTAAGGAGTGATGAGTAGTCTTAACACCTTGTATCTTGTATAGTGTGTTAGTATCTCGCCTAGTTAGAATCCCTTTTTTGGCTAGCTTGTGTAATGTTTAAATCGCCAAGTGAACACCTCACCAATTGATCAAAACGGCAATTGGTCAAAACACCTAATGGTAAAACGTCTAGTCAAAACGCAAAACGTAAACTCCAAAAACAGAAACTGGTTAGAAGATGGCCGAGTCTTGGATCTTGCTCTCTTTAAAACGTTTCACGGCCCTACTCCTTTGTGCAAAATAGTTTTGATCATTTTGTTATTCCAAAGATAAAACAACATCGTTCTTGAATTAGTTTTGCACCAGAACTCAGATGAATTCACAACACTCAAAACAGACACTATATTATTCGGTATAGAAAAAGAGAATTTTAAAAGAGAACAAAATGTGTTGGGTATGTTTTCTGTGTTCTATGTGTTGAACTGAGGAATGAGACTAATATATATATTAAGCATGGAGAGCCTGATGGTCACATTATTAATGCCAAAGGAACAAACCAATTGAAATAAATACTATTTATTTTGAAATGGTTTCGTTCTTGTAAAGTTTAATTTTACCAAAAGTTTTTAATTTAAGTAAATAGTTTATCAAATATATATATATATATATATATATATATATATATAATATATATATATATATATGTATATATAATTTTATTCCATCTCCTCCCCTCATCCGACCGGCGGCCACGACACACGCATGGAGATATCGACAAATCTACTTTTACCTATCTTCTCACACCTTCCAAAACTTGGGTGGTCTTAGGGTCCAAACCCATGAATGGATGTATGAGTTTATAAATGATACTATGTTAGCAACGTGGGAATGCATGTTTTGAATAAAATAATAATAAATATTTGCTTAATCAAAATTTTCATTTAACAATCACCCACTTGATTTTTTTTTACTATTATCCAAGAATTTAACGCCTTGAAGGAGGGAGTACATAAATAAAACTGAGATCACATTCGAATAAGAGAAGAATTTTGAGGACATGAAAGTATGATTAAGAAATGCTTAAAAGAAATGAAAGTCACTATCTATATATACCAACAAGGTGCATCTTCTTTTTCGATGGTTAAGTGCTTAACTTTAAACAATTCTATGTTGAATGATGTCCTTTTGGAATTTTTTGTAGGATGCATGTGAATGAGGACAAAACATGCTGAAAGAACCCGTGTTGGTTTGTGAAGATAATTTTCATTCTAATAAACCTTGAAAACAAGTAAGGATGATGTTGTTAGGCCGCAGGGGGCTACCGGGATCCTTGGTTGTCAAATTTGAATTCCAAATATATCCTAGACCTAGGGTATTACAAAAAATGTATAATTTGAAAACTCGCGGACCAAATAAGTCGGTTTATAAACTTGAGAACTAAAAATGTACATTTTTAAAACTTAAAAACAAAACACATAATCATCCAAATTTGGCGACCTTGAAAAAGGTAATTTAAAATTTTGACGTGCATAAGATGAAATTTGAACTTGAGACGAAAGGGGGTCGAGAAATAAAAAAACCATTGAACTAACTACGACCATTATTAGTAATATATTGATTGTTTCTATATATATATACACGTACAGGAGTGGCCTGCCCAAAGCAAAAACTACGCATCTCTTTCTTATTGTCACCTAAAACAAACTTGTAGTGAAACAAATTACATCTTATGCATTCTACCAAAATGATTTATGTAATATTTTTTATATTAAATTAAACTTAGTTAGTTATTTAGTATTTAAATTACAAACTATACATTCTACAAAAAAAATACATACATATACATATAAACTACCGTTATGATACATTTGTACCACTACCAACTTACTAAATAAACAAAAATATCAATAATGTTATAAATAATAATAAAATAGATATTCATTATATTTAGTGTCCATATAGAAAGTGTAATTCACTCTTACATTCAACATCTATGTCATGTGTCTTAAATATTTGTATTCCATTTTAAATTTGTCTATAAATAGTGGCATTTGATGAGTTTTAGAAGATAAAAAATCTATAAAATTTGGAGAAAGTAAATAAATTTGAATTTTGAATTTTATTATTTATTAATTTTAATATTATATTTCTCTCGTTGATGTGGCTCAGTTTTACAACAAATAACTAATTTTTGTTGAAATTTCAATAGTTGATCTTATATGACAAGATATTAATGAAGGGTGTAGACAAAACAAAATTTTATTCAAATTAGAATGGACTTCTAAATAAATCACACACAAGGTATCAATCGAAAATAAATTAACAAAATTAACAAAAAGAATAGCAATGGAGGATTGGTAAAGAAAGTGGCACAAACACACAAGTCAAAGTGGAACTATTGCACTACCTCCTTACCAAGCACAACAAATTTCTCAAGCTATTTAAAGCAAATTTCTTCTTATCCATCTAAATTTAGATTATTCTAAATAAATAATACTACCACTATGTTTAACATACAATTAATAGTTACACCAAGAATAAAAATTGGAAAGCAGATGACTGAGACAGAGAGATATAGCAAGCACTTCAATTTGGAAGATCTGCCTTCACATCCAAAATAAATAACATGAGGACTATATCACACTTCAAATACTTCATTAATCTTCACCCAATAAATTATCAAAACATCACATAACCAAAACTTCAAAACACTCAATGAATCAAACTAACAAGGGTTGTAAATGGATTTCCAAAGAAACCGAGGGAGACTAATCTAAGTATTCAATAATCATATCTCATCAAGAAGAGAATTGACCGACTTAGGTTTAATAAATACAAAAAAATGTTTAATTTCTAAAATAAGAGTCGTAAAATTAAACTAATAGTTAACAAAGAGTTATTTCTTTTCGACAAAGTTATGCTATAACCATCAACATGCTTTAATCTCACAACTAGCATGCCTTGGTATTTATACCCTCTTGGCATTGCTAAATTCTCCAATGAAAGACAAAAGCATTGTCCTTCCAACCATCTCCTACAAATGATTGCTACAACGAGAGTTAATAAGTAAACATATGAAAGTAAAAGTTTTGATAATTCTTTTCTTAGCTAAGGTAAGATATATATGTGAATTGACGTGTAGGAAAACAAGACTTTGTTAGCAACAGAAGATTTAATTAGTTAACAGGAGAAGATTCAACTAAGTTAGCATTAACTGAATTTGTACTGTCAGAAATTAGCTTATCTTTTAGCTTGCTTGTTTCTTCTGTGCACATGACTTTTCAACTTCTCAAGTTTCAAATCCTTCTTTTTATTTTCAAATGGTTCGGTAGTTATTCCATGATGGGGGAAATTCCTCGAGTAGTACATCTGCTTGAAGTATCTCACACATCATCATTCCCTTGGATAAAACATTTACCATCAAGTTTTCGTACTCATGAATCTGTTCCACCATAAGTTTTTCATCCATCATATGAATTATAGCCATTTTTCAACAACATACTTCTTGCAGCTTGAATCATCTCCACTATACCATGATTCCAATGTACCCAAATTACTTTTGCAGATTTTTGGACAACGAACAAATCGAACATTGCATATGTCATATGATTCAACAAATACCCACGAACTGAACAAATCGAACATTGCATCTGTCATATGATTCAACAAATACCCACGAACTGTCTTCTTGTGCTTCTCATATTTCTCAGGATCGATTGTAAGAGACTACTTCAATTGATCAAAAGCATCAAAAGGTCCCTTGGATGATTCTAGATCAGAGATGGTAGTTTCCTTTTCTGTACTAAGTGATGGTTATATGGTAACCACATAATCAACCTCCAGCTGCTTGAAAAAGATAGCAAATTTTTAGATAAGCGACAATAGTTTACTCCATCAAGTAGTTCAAGTTTTGAATAGATCGGGAAGAAACCTTAGTATTCTTGATCAAAATCAAATTGTTGTAAATGGATGTCGAAAGGAATTGTTGTATCATGTCGAATCACTGCCCTGAAAGCAATTACACCAAGACCGAAGTCTAATTGATACGCAGATAATTAGATCTAATGAGAAAAATGTGTTTTATCCCTTACCCTTACCTGCCCACTCATCCTACCAGATGAACGACAACAGCAACGACACTCGTGTGGTGACAAAGTTATACTATCACCACCAACACACTTTATCTCACGACTAGCATGCTTTGGTATTTATACCTTTTTGGTATGGCTAAATTTTTCGATGTGAGACAAAAGCATTGTTCTTTGATTATATGTATTGCTGCTTTTTGCTCCTCAACCCTAAATATTGAATTTACAATAATCGAATTAGAAATAGGGGTAGAAAAATGGATATTGTAATGTAGTTAGCGAAAATCTTGGGGATTTTGAAGAAGGGCATGTAAGAAGGATAAGAGAAGATAGTGGGTTTAAAGAGGAAGAAAATGTTGGAAAAAGCAAAGACATAAAGATGAGATCGAGATGGTGGATGAAGGGAGAATGTTAGACATTGTTTAGGGATTTCCATTTTTTCATTATTTCTTTTACATTTACGAGAATTGGCTTGTTTCCTCTCTTTTAATTGGACATCAAATAACAGAAAGAGCTTAATTGCAACACAGAATAAACCATATGGGCTAATCGATCAAGTTCAAACTTTAAAGGGTGTAATTGTAACAAAACTCAAACTTTAGAGTTCAAAAAATAAGGGTTTTGACTACTATAGCCTAAATAGGGATACCTTATTTACAAGTTGGACTCAATGTTGTCAAATTTTTCATAGAGATAGTTGCAAATTTAGCAATTAGATTCAAAATAATTAAGTATATAGCAACATTTTAAAAATTTTGTAAATATAGCAAAATTTGTCAAAGTTCTATCAATTACGATAGAAGTTTATCACCGATAAACCAATATTTATAAACGATGTTGCAAATATTGGTCTATCACTGACAGATCATATGAGTCTATCAGCGATACAGCTCTATTAGCAATAGTTTTTCTATATTTGTAATTTTTTTAAAATGTTGTTACATCCTTAATTATTATTCCTAAAATGGCCATCAATCACAATTTTCCATTTTCTCATAAATGTTCTAATGGGTTTCAATATTTTACAAATGTAGAGCCCAATTGACCAAACTACCCACCTTTATTACTAATAATATATTAAAAAATAGAAAAATCAAATAAGAAAGTAGACCAAGGCATAAGGAAACAAAAACGTGGAAACATGGGAATGGTTTCGAGAAAACTACAGTCAAATTTTGGAAAAACTTCCCTTGTTGAAGAAACTTCCAAACAACGGTCTTCTTCATTAAAAAATCTACAAAAACATCATTCTTCCATTTTTCGTGTAAATTTACAGGATAGAGAAGACAATTTTCGATAAAGGGCTAGAATAGTTGACTTTGACCCTATTTTGGCGAAAAGTTCCGATAAGCAAGTAAGGGTTTATGGTTATATACAAAATTTGTTGGGATATACTCTGTATATTGAAGACATTTGACCATACTTGATAAGAAATAATAGAAATATATGTGTTATTGCTTATGTATTATTTTAAATATGCAAGGGTACATAATAATCACTCTACAATACTATTTAAATAGGAAAGTGAAAGGACGTGGATTATATATATACTTGACTAACTGTATACTATAATTCACCATTTAAGAAACAAAATTAACAACATGAAATAAATATGCATTGAAAGGAATCGTTGAAAAAAACAACCATAATTAATGTACTGCAATTTTGGTCATACATGATAAGAAATAATAAGAAATATATGTGTCACTGCTTACGTACGTATTATTTTAAATAGAAAAGTGTATGTCACACCCCAACATCAAACCCATTTGATGCGATTAAGTGAGGGTGTACGCCTAAGCTTTCTACCTAACTCTTACTACAAGATATTACGTAGATCGCCTAGTAAACGAACAAATTAAAAGGACAAGATAAAAGAGAGATAATGCAAATAAGAATACCACTAAAATGCGATTCTTTCATTAATAATAAAAGTGGAATACATGGATATAAGTTCTTTGTTAATACAATAGAGACTTTACTATTTAATTAAACCCAAACTCTTTAACTATCTCGCCTAGCTTCTAAATACTTGTGAGAAGAGAGCGGTCATTACCAAAATAGATGATGTGATTTAAGGATAACACGTCAGGCGATTAAGATGGCATGACAAAAGTTGGATGTTCTTTGGTACCTGAAGGGGGGAAAGGCAAATCAAAACAATTGAAAGGTTAGACAAAATGTCTAGTGAGTGGGATCTCTTTTTGCCTAAATTCATCCAACAATATAATAAAAGAAATACTTATTCAAATTATGCCATTAAGAAAGAAAATCATGTAATTCATAGCCAAAAGTTGATTTCTTCTTTCACTAGGCGTTTAATAACTTTACTTTTCTCAAAATCATACACGATACTCATATTGCCCGTTTATCTCGCAGAAGCCCTCTGAATAATTTATTTGTACTCTTTCTCAAACTTAAGCATTCACCACGCTCTTTTGTTGGATGGCTGCTAAGTGTCACAATCGTAGGCTTTTAAATTCAGGATGGGCGATTGTGTGGCACTTGTTCGAACTCGATGAACAAGTCAACCGATTGAAATCCAAAAATTGTGGACAAACTTGCGATATGAATCAACCTTCCATCACAATCTTGAGAAAATATTTTAGAAAATGTGAGTCAGAAAGAAATTCATTGAAATAAGCGTTACAATATACATTGTAGACTGTCAGTTGTAAGGGAAAATATTTTCTTGCAAAGAGTGTGACAATGCTTAGGTAGGGATTCAACTAAGTATTTCAACTATGTCTCCCATATAGTATATTTTAAGTATTTTCAGCTCTGGTAGACTTTCATATGAAAATTCTGAAACGTCACACCCAAGCTTTATGACTTAAAAAGAAAAGCAACTAACTAAACTAAATATAAGACATAAAGATAAGATAAATCAGGAGTATTTGGGCATATGACCATAGACAAACAACACCCGAGACAAGTATGACCATGACATTCTCTCCCACTTAAATAGTTAACGTCCTTATCAACTGGCAAAGCTAGAATTCTTCGATCTTCTAGTTTAACGCTTCAAGGTCTTCGGTATGTCTCCAACTTATTTCTTCCACGGGAAGGTTCTTCCACTTCGCTAGGAATTCATGTATCCTCGTCGTGGGTCTTCTACCTTTTCTTGCTCTCTCAGCAAGGACTTCTTCCACTTCTGTTAGTCCCTCGTATCTTCTAACGAGGTGATGATCTTTGTATCTTCATAATCGAGTCTATTTAGGCCATAGTTTAACGAGGACTTGATCTCCCACACGAAAGTCCTAGAGGCGATGATTCTTACATGCGCACCTTTTCAACCACTTTGAGGCTTCCTCTAGATAGGCCCGAGCGATGTCTGATTTCCACTTCCACTTATTGGTAAAGTTGCAAGCCTAAGGATCCTTCTTAGCATAGGAAGGATCAACAAGGCGTGACACTATATGTTGTCAGTCGCAAACAATCTCCAACGGGCTTCTCTCAGTTGATGAACACATCAGAGCGTTAACACAAAATTGGGTTACCTTCAGCAACTGAACCTGATTATTTTGTTCTATCTTACAGGTCTTAGCAAAAATTAAACCATTTTGAGCGACAAAGTTTTTTTGCAAGGATTCTCTCGACGTGTCCTGTATTGGACCATCAATTTGACATGCTTGTACATGAGCCAAGATGCACTAAATCACATGATTATTTTTCTGACTAAGTGCATCGATACTCGGTTACTCGCTCTTTTCCTATGTTTTGACCCAAAATCAAGTTTGTGCAGGTCTTTCTACCACATTGCTTGATTCGAAGTCAGTTTCGGCCGAGTACTGAAGTGGCCGGTAACAATGTTGTTCGTCTCTCCAACATAAGTGGATGCCCTTGAATATAGTCTCCAATCCCTCAGGCAGTGTACCATGGCAAGTGTTTCTTCTTCAAACACCATATAACTCTTTTCTTCGATACTCGAAAAAGGATACAAACAGTGTACCATGGCAAGTGTTTCTTCTTCATAGGCGATTTTGACTTTGGCAAACTATCAAGCATCCCATCGCAATACTTCTCTACGACACACCTTGTGTCTTTACGAACTATCTCCCCTAGTCTATCTGAAGGCTCAAGTGGAATGGCCTTGAACGTTGTTTCATCTCGAGTGAGGCCTTCTCTTAGTTGCATGACCAAGATCATTCTCAACTTCTTGGGTTGGCGAAGGTCTGTCTGAACAACGGTGGGGGCAGACCTAATCACTAGACAAATTTCTAGAGGCATTAGGATCACCTGATGTTCAAGGAGGAATTCCATTTCGAGTACTATATCAAAGTCATCCATACCTACAACCACGAAGTCTACGAGATTGCTTCATCCTCCAAACTATATTACTGTTTGTTTCACTAGTCCGACGACGGGTAAAGCTATAGAATTCACGACCTTCATTTTTTCTGTATCCTTCCTCCAATGAAGGTTCAGTCATCTGGCTTCTGCCACCATTTTGAAATTGTGAGTTGCACCAGAGTCAACCACAATGCTTTTTGCTTGCTCCGGGTTGACCCAGGTGTCAACATACGTTAGACCTCATTTCGCACGTCTACTTGTATCCCCCACTTTCTTTTGAAGTGATGACAAGAATCTCATGACCCCTACTCTAGGATTCTCAACTTCCTCTGCTTGATCAACTTTCCTTTCTGATTGACGCAACTTGCCATCTGAGTCGGAGGCTAAAGAGGCCTGAAAGGCATATAAGACCGATTTATTCGAACATTCCTTAGCTTGATGTGCCCTATTACATATGTAGCAACTGAGAGAATGATTCGGTATGTTTGCATTATTGTGTCCTTGCCAAGTGTTCCCCGTGTTGGGTTGGGAAGACTTGCGGTCTCCACCAGAACGTTTGTCTTTACCAGTAGCTTTGAAAAAATTTGGTCGACTATTTCTATTTCTTCCAGGTGAAGAACTTTAGTGACGTCTCATATCATGAGAGTCACTCAACATATCGAACAAGCGTTCAACTACTGCAAAGGTTGACGTGAGGTTTTGAATCCTCTACTCATATTTTGTCCTTTTCAATCATATCAGATATGTCTAACATCAACCCTACAAATTGTTTCACATACTCCCGAATGGTGCCAGTGTGTTTTAATTCATGCAGTTTTTGCCTAGCCAGAATTTTGACATTCTCAGGAAAAAAAACCACAAGCGAAGTTCTCTCTTTAAACTGTCCCAAGTGTCTATCGTGCAATGCCCTTCTTGAATATCAACATACCAACACCTCCACCATAACTTCGTATCTTCATACAGATACATAATCGCCAATGTCACTTTGGCTTCTTCTGTAACGGTATTCGTGGCCTTGAAGTATTGCTCCATATCAAAGATGAAGTTTTCTAACGCCTTCATATCTCTTGCCCGACATAAGGGCTTGGGTTTAGGGATTTTTATTCTGCCAACTGAAATTGCTCCTCCAGCCGGAGCTTGGTTTACTATAGCTTGCATTGTAAGGTTCACCTTCATGTTCACCTCTACGATTTTGTTCCTCACGACATCCAGGGTAGCTAAAAAATTCTCTGTCATGTTGTTTATCATTGCCAACATCGTCTTTTGAGAGTTATCTTGCTCAATAACTCATTCTTCCATATGAGTAGCAAAGCCCGACAAACTGTCCCCACGCTTGTAGGTGATGTTTTCAGTTCTTACAATTCATGACTCTAGAGTGTCAACCCTAGTCAACAAATCTTGTATGGGTAATCCATCAAGACGATCGGGCACCACATCAATAACATTGACTTTCTTGGAAATTTTATTAAGTTGAGTTTGTAAGGAACAAATGGAATCAGGAACTTCCACCAGGTAGAGCATCTGCTCTTCGATTTCTACCAATCGTTTATTATGGATGTTGCTTGTTGGTTTCGTAGTCGACATCTTTATGTCTCAACTGTCAATTACCCAATTTGGCTCTAACCACCTGTCATAATCGTAGCCTTTCAAACTCTGGATGGACGATTATGCGGCACTTGTTCGAACTCGATGAACAAGTCAGCCGATCAAAATCCAAAAATCATAGATAAACTCATGGTATGAATCAATCTCATGTCACGTTCTTCAGAAAATATTTTACAAAATGTGAGAGAGAAAGAAATTCATTGAAATCGGCGTTACAATATACATTGAAGACTGTCAGTTGCAAGGGAAAAGGTTTGCTTGCAAAAAGTGCGACAATACTTGATCGGGGATTCAACTACTATGTCTCCCCTATAGTACATTTTGAACATTTTCAGCTTTAGTAGGCTTGCATATGAAAAATCTGAAACGTCACACTCAAGCTTTATGACTTAAAAAGGAAAGCAACTAGCTAAACTAAATACAAGATATAAAAATAAGATAAATTGGGGGTATTTGGGCATACGGTCATAGACAAATAACGCCCTAGACAAGTATGACTGTGACACTTAGTGGAGTGGTCTCAACGCAATAGCATCCTATAACAATAATACATGGTGTAGCCACTAATTTTGTCCGACCTTATTTAAAATTAATTTCATTGCTAGATTAATTTTTGCCTTAATTTGGCTGTTTTTTTTTTAATTTTATGATTAACCAACTTTTGTAAAAAAATGTTATTTAATTACTTCTAAGCTTTGTGGGTAGTTTGGTTAGAGTAACTAGACCAGTTAGTTAGTCTAACTAAGATAGATGGAGAAATATTAAATATGATAAAAAAAAATTAAATTTTGGTTTTGGTTATTAAAGGCTCAATGCCATTTTGAAATGAATGCTAATGTTAGTATTATTTTTAAATAAATAAAAAAACTCGCCATCTTGAATTTTTGGCCATTTGGAGAAGCTTTTTTCCTATAAATAATCTCTCTCTTCTTTATTCATGGACACAAAATATAAAGAAAAGGCCACACGAAAAAACCCTAGAAATTTTTACAACCTTCACATCCTCTCTTCTTCATCTAAGCAACCCCTAAATCTTCATCTTTTCTCACAAAAAACTTCCTACAATACCAAGCATCCAACACGCTCACACACACAAAAAAATAAAATAAAACTCTAATTTAGTTGGAGGTGTATGGTAGGGCTTTGGTCCCAATGATCCAGAATTCAAACAACAAGTGAGTTTAGTGTGTTGAGATTTTAATCTTTCTTTCATTTCTTCTTTCTCTTCTTGTTATAATTTTGTTTCTTTTTCTTGAAAGTTCTTTATTTTTTCTTCTTGTTCTTATTTCTTTTATTCCCTTATTATTCTTGTTCCTTGTTTCTTTACTTTTCTTTCTCTTATAATTATTTATTATCTTTTGAGTTTCTCTTTTATATATATATATATATATTGCATATTTCTTCATACCGTATTGTTTATCTTTTTATTTATTTATTATTATGTTTTTTCTTTATTAATTTATTCTTCTTAAGCTTTATTACGGGGAATTGTCAAAAATAGCAAATTTGACAAAATATTTACAAACTATAGCAAAATTTCAGATTTTATCCATAACAAACATTTTATAGAAACTATTGTCCTTCTATCACCGGTATTGATAGTCAGTGATAGAAGTCTATCAGTTTCTATCATTAATAGAATCCAAAAAATTTGTTATACCTTGTAAATATTTTAATTTATTTTGCTATTTTTAAAAATGTCTCATTTATTATCTATATATTGTAGTTTTATTTTTTTTATAATTAGCAATTTTATTCGGAGATTTTTTAAAAATAGTAGATTTTACAAAATATTTACCATCTATAGCACGTTCTATCGCTAATAGTCATTAATATGCTATAGTGATAGAATCTAAAATTTTGCTATAGCTTGTAAATATTTTAATTTTTTTTTTAAAAAAAAATATTTATTTATTTTTTTATAGCATTGGTTATTACTTCTTTAATAGTTTCTCATCTTGATTACTGCTTTTTTAATATGTTATCATCTTTTATATGTTATTTAATATTTTTTTCTGTTCTTTTGGAAAACAAATAATTAAGTAAACCACCAAATCATAATAGAATAAGAATAAAAAATAAAATGTAACGACTCAATTTTCTTAATTATTTTTCAAGTCTCTCCAGTGGAGTCGTCAAACTTTCGCGAAGTGATTGCGATGCGGAGCGATCAACATCCTCGTTTATTTAATTTTAGAAAATAAATAGGTTTGGAGTCTTCACCAACCATATTAAGGTGTGGTTGGCCACACAAAATAAATATTGGTATATGTAAATTCAGATTTAAAGTTCGAGAGTCAGTTTGTATGTAAGAAATATGTTAACACCCTACAACACTCATAAAAATGGTTACCAAAATTTATTTTTTAAACTAAATTAAAGTGGTTGACAAAATAAAGTCTTATATTTGGTTTTTTAAATGTCTCATGATTATCAATTCACGTTGAAGAAAAAAAAATTAAACATAAAATTGTTAATTATAAGTGGCATAGGAGCCATTAGAAGAGAAATATAGTTTTATGTTTCAAAAAATTATTTTTTTCTACTCACCTCATAAATATTAAAATTCCAAACTTTGATATTTTAATCTTCATCGTAGATGTTTAATGAGAAATTTCATGTATCTAAGAATTAATAAATTGATAGAAAACACTACTCTTATTTAAAATATGAAATTATTTATAATTTTAAACACAATTTATTAATTAAATTCTAAATAAAAAAAATTAATGTATTGATGAAATTTAAATTATAAAACCCATCAAAACATTACTTCTTTGTCCGATTTAATTTTTATATTCAAATTAAAAAAATAATAATAATAGCAAAATAATGTGAGAAATAGAAATTGTGAAATAATATAGGTTGTGAAAGGGTGTGAAATAAAATGATAGGCGGTGAAATAAATAACACATGATAAAATAAGGATAAGTGATTCAAATAAATTTAAAGACACATTCAATAATTAAATTGGCGTAAATCTAAAAAAAACTTAAAGCACAATAAACGGATCTGGCCTAAAAAAAAGTAATCACGAAATCATTCAGTTGGAAAAAGAAAGGAAAATATGTTTAAAGACGTTGATTTTGGAGAAAAAATTTGTTCATGTCTTCTCAACCCTCTCAAATGACAACGAATGGAATTGTTTCTGTCTTCTCAAATGATTTTTTTTTTTTTTACGGTAAAAGGAAAATCTAAAATCTCAATGTATCTCTTCCAGAAGAAAAGTCTCCCCACAAAATCTTTTAGGGGGATAAGGTGGTAGTTCTTTTAGAGAGGGAAGAAGTCATGAAAGTGAGTTTTGTAGGTTTTTTTAAGAGAATTTAGAAGGAAATGGGAAATTGCTGATGAGGGAAAGGGAAAAAAGATCGTGAGAGAGAGATTTGGGAGAAGCGTGTGGAGGGAGTGGTTGAAGGAAAATAGGGAGAGGAAATGTGAGATTCTTCCTATATTTTTTTCTTTTCTCATTTTTTTAAAAGCTAAATTCAATTTCAAATTTATTTATAAAAATTAAATTAAATTAAGTAAAATATATAAATAATTATAAAAAAATAAAAAATGAAGGGAAAAATACAGTATTATTTTAGATGTTTTCTCTCAATTTTTCTAAATAATACTCCTAAACTTTCCAAGGTTAAATTGTAAAAATATGCCCTTAAACTTCGTAGTTAGTATACAAAATACTCTTAAACGTTTCAAAGTTTAAAAAATGCCATAAACTTTTAAAATGTTAAAAAAATACTCATGTCGTTAGTTTTGGATCGAAACCATTAAATTTTTGTTTGAAAAATACCCTTAAACTATTGAAAAAGTTTCATAAATGCCCTTGAGCTTAATTTTTTTTAAAAAAAAATACTCTCCTTGAATAAAATTCTAAACCAATTTTCTCATCAACCAAAATACAAACTTAAATGTTAAGTTAAAACCGTAGTATTAAATTATTTGACTATTAATACACAATAATAGATCATGAACACAACCAATCTTTATAGTTATTGTTGTAAATAACATACCGTTGATTATCAAATAAAAAAGTGGTTTTTTATAAAAATATAACAAAGTGTAAATATTTACACACCATAAAACAATTTCGAAAACATAAAAAACCCACAAGTCCATAATGAAAAATACAAAAATGTCACGCGATTAATTCGCATCCAGCACGCCTAATATATTTGAAAAACAATTGTTTAGATTTGACAATTCTTTATCTTTTAGATTTGATCATACCCAAATCTAAATTTCTTTTTACAAGATTTTTTTTACATGATCGTTTAGTTTTGGCACACAATCGTTTAGATTTTATCGCTTAAATTTGGGTAGCAAAATATCAACAATTTTTTTCAAGATTATTTGGTAGGCAATCGTTTAAAATTAACACACGATTATCTAGATTTTGGTAGTCAAATCTTAACAATTTTTTTTTTTTCAAGACTCTTGGTACAGGACCGTTCCATTTGACACAAGATCATTTAGATTTGGTCGTTTAAATTTGGGTATCCAAATCTCAACAATTTTTTTCAAGATTATTTGGTACACGATCATTTATATTTGTTAGACGATTGTTTAGATTTGATCGTTTAAATTTGGGTAGCCAAATTTCAACCATGTTTTTTTTTTTTGTACACGATCGTTTATATTTGGACAGTGATTGTTTAGACTTGGAAAACAATAGTTTACATTTTGCTATTTTTAATACACGATCGTTTACATTTGACAATCTAATATCCCAATGATTTTTTTCACGATATTTTATATTTGGCACACGATCTTAAACAACCAAATAACAGTTTGAATTTTTTTTTAGAAAAAGTTACAGAATGAAAGAAAAAGACAATGAAAAGAAAAGAAAAATTGCAAAAGAAAGAATATGGAAAGGAAGGGTAAACAAAAATATTTAAAAAAATGCAAAAGAAGAAAAAATGACAATCGAAAGAAAAAAATAGCAGACGAAAAAAATCGCAATAGAGGAGAAAATAAAGACGATGATAAAGAAGAGCAAACCTAAAATTTAAAAAAAAAAATTAAAAATGGTCAGTTTTATAGGTTTTTTATTACCCGAGCCGTAAATATTTTTTCGATATGTTATATTTATGAAAAAATTTCAATAAAAGAATGTATTTGACTATTAACATACAGTAATAATCTTCTAAATCCATTAGTGTGAGACTTTTTTTGTTTGACTGATTGTTGTTTTACTAGGTTTAAAACATGAACGTTGATATTAAAGTCTTAATTTTACAAAATGAAAAAAAAAAAAAAAAGTTTGATAGATATTTATGTAAAATTTATAAAAAAAAATAAAAAAGCCAATTTAAATTATTAAATAATATTTTAATAAATTTAAGGGATAAATTAGTAAAAAAGTAAATAGGTAATGGTAAGATGATGGTGGCTGTTTTTGGGGGAGAGGAGGGAGCAAGAGGAAGCATAATAAATGAATGATTCTTCCAATGCGAATTCAAAAATTGAGTCAGTGAGAGGCACCTTTGATTTTGGGGGATTGTGAGGTACGCCCGCCGGATCTCAGTCTGGTAAAGCTGCAGACCGGAAACTGAGTGGTCCACGGGACACGCCCCAACCAACAACACCTTTTTACGTTCAATTGGAAGAGTACTTGAAAGCGACGATGGTGACACTAGGAGCCCACCTCTAGGCTCTTTGTGTCAACTCTCTAAACATTTCCAAACTCACTCACTGTTCCCTTTCCTAGCACTTCCAAACAAAACTAGCGATGGAATCTGTTGAGCCATATATTGGACTTTGGCCCAGTCCATTATTTCTTCAGTGGACCACCCCCACCCCATCTGGCCAACCAAAATCACTACTGGTTTCATGTGAGAGAATACTTAAAAACACATTTGGACACAGACATCCCTTCTCAATACACTTTCACCAACCATCTATGCTTTTCAATTATATTTCTCCTAGTTAACATCTTTTCTTATATCTACTCTTTTTTTCTATTTTAGTTATATATTAACAAAAACAACTAAAAAATAGTTCTTTCCTTAAATTACATAAATCACCCATCAGTTTTCTATATACCACATATAGAGGGATTTATGAAATTATTTATATTTTATAACTACTGCTTGCATGGAAACTACCATATAATTATTACAATATTTAATATATTAAGAGGTCAAATATGTATTTTTTTTTTTTTTTTAATGTAAGAGGTCGTGTAAATGTTAGAATGGACATAACAAAGAATTGTTGCACCGTGACAAACCATTATCCTAAAAGCAAATTTACACCAAGATTGTGGTGCTAATTGTGATGATGGTTGCTCTCCAAAGTTAACAAGCTCCTAAATGAAAATGTGTACTCGTTGGATTAAGGAATATAATCCGTATAAGTATGTTCAAAGCATAAGAAGAAAGAAAGAAAACTATGGAGGGGATGAAGTTCAAATTTAAGTTCAACATACAAATTTGATGAAATAAAGAGGAAAAAAAGAAACATTAAGGCAACAAGTATAAAACGGTAAATTTAATTGATATCAAAACATTTAATTTGTAATAAGAGTTACAAGAAAAAAAACAAACAAACAAACGTAAAAGTAAATTAGTAGTTAGAATAAATGATTAATTATTTATATTTCTTCACGAATGGATGCATCTCAAACATAAACGAAAAGAGATAAAACTTGAGGAACTTGTGGTCTACCATGAAATTGAAGAGAATAATAGAAAGAAAGAAAAGTGTACTATGGATAGTACAATAGATCCCAATGCCAATATTTTGAAAAATAGACTACAAAGTAATAAGAAAATGAAGTTTTCTAGTGAATGTTCAAATATAAAACCACAATTCACAAAAAAAAGTTCAATGACAAGTGCTACAAATATAACAAAATAGGACATCAATCTAACAATTGTTGTAAGCCAAAGAATTTTCAGAAAAAACATGCTCAAACTCATATCACAAAAGTTGATGAAGTATCACATGGTATTCTAGATATTGACCTTTGTGCAATCATTTCAGAATGCAACATGGTGGGCAATTCCAAGAAATGGTGGGTAGACATTGGGACAACAAGAATATGTTCACATCAAATGTGCCAATCTTTAGTGGAGAACAATCATTTATGGGTAACTCCTCTACTTCAAAGGTTGAGGGTCGAGTAAAAGTGATTCGTAAGATGACCTTTGGCAAGAAACTCACTCTCAACAATGTGCTTCATGTTCCTGACATTCACAAGAACTAAGTTTCTAGTTCATTGCTTAGCAAGAATGGCTTTGAGTTGATCTTTGTGTCTGATCACTACTAGAAAAATGGGCTTTCTTGACGGTTGCTGTTTTCCTTTCTTGACGTTTTTTTCAAAATACGTCAAGAAAGATTTCATTTTTAATAAAAAACGTCAAGAATTTTTCTGAAACATCATTCTTGACGTTTATTAAACGTCAAGAAGAAATAAATTTTTTCTTGACGTTTTTAAAACATCAAGAAATATCTATTAATTTTTTGACGTTCTTAAAACGTCAAGAAGCGTATGAATTCGACATGCTTGACGTTTCTTAAACGTCAAGAATTTAAAATATTACTCGACGTTTTAAAAACGTCAAGAAATTTATAAAAAAAATCCTTGACGTTTTGAAAAATGTCAAGAAATTTATAAAAAAAAATCCTTGACGTTTTTAAAAACGTCAAGAAATTTATAATCGTTTCAATTAAGTTCGTTTTCTCTTTTCTAAAACCCTAGGATGAAAACATGTTCCTTCCCTTAATCAAAACGCACGAAGATGCAGAACTTGTCATCTCAGCCGCTGCACTCTCAATCGTCGTCTCAGTCGTTGCCTTTTCAATTCGCATCTCCATCTCTCTCGGCTACACTCTCAATTTTCATCTCCATCTCTCTTTTGGTTCCTCTCAATCGCCATCTCCATCTCTGCTACACTCTCAATTTTCATCTCCATCTCTCTTTTGGTTCCTCTCAATCGTCATCTCCATCTCTGCTCTCTTATTGTCGCTCCTTCCAAATCCGTCCATCGGATTTCTTCGACCTCTCGAACTCGGCTGGCGTCAAGGCATTGGAGCTTCGCATTGGCTAGGGTGAAACCCCCCTTGATGGAGATCGGGTAATTTCATTTCAAAATCCAATTTAGGGTGATTTGTTCTAGTGGCTAGATTGACTAATAGAAGGAGCAGAGCAGGAAGGGATGAGTTTTTTTTTTTTTTTTATAAATATTTTGTTGACCCTTTTTCTGGGTTTAGAGGCTTTCCAATTGATGAGGAATTAAATTCAGATGATGAAAAACAATCCGAAAAAGAAAGTAGAAATCATAAGAATTCATCCAAAACGCCTCTTGTTAAAAATTGATGCGTTGTTTTCTTACTACTTTACTTTAGGTTGGATCGGTTCTCGTTCGAAAATTCTCTTTTGTTTTCCATGGTTTGTCCATATATTTTTTGCATTCAATTTTTATATCATGCAATTTTTTTCCTGTACAATTTTTCAGGGTGGAGTCATCTTTCAGTATCCATTAAACGAAAGGTATTTTGTTTACTATATTGATATATTTTTGTTTATGATGTTGGGTTGATGAAATTTAACTTCCATTCTACTTCAATATCCATAATCAAACAAACCTATCAAAATGGCCATTACTCTACAGCTCATGGCCACTGTGAGGTATTTTTCTTCTCTCTTAAAGAAATTGATCTTTCTCTTCAACTTAGATTTTCCATTTTTCAAATGTATTTTTGATTGTGACTCAACTTACTGATATTTTGATGTATTTATGTGTTTTTGTTTTCCTTAGTGAACATGGGTTGCTATATTTTTAGAATTCAAGGACACACTAGTACAACATAAACAAGTCCTATTCAAGTAAAAGTTGTAAATATAAGTTGTGCTTACAAAAGGTGTTAATTGAGCATCTTTTTTATTTTTCATTATTTTTGTTTTCTTGTTTCTCATTACTTAGAAGTCAATTTGTTTATTTGTCTTATCCCTTTTCTCTTGTCCGAATTTTCCTTTGTCTTCATTGTACACATGAATCGAAATCTCAATCGAGGATATTTCTTTGTCAGTTTTCGATGGAAAGTTTTGCAATTGGGATGTGAGTGTAACGTTAGTTCAATTTTGACTTGGTTCTTGATGTCATATTGCCTCATGATGTCTTGGATTGTTGGGTTAGAGTTTGTTTGATAGATAACAAGATTCTTAGGATTAAATGTGATATTAGTGGATGTAAAGAAACAAGACTCGTCTGTTTAAGAGAAGTGTATATAATATGTAATTGGTCATTTGGATTACATCTTGTGAACTCTCTCGTATCATTTCTTAGTTGTAGTAGAAAAATGATTTGATGATTTCTATGGGAGCTCAAAAGCGTTGTAAAAGGGTGCTTGTAGTAGAAAAATGATTTGATGATTTCTTTATTTGTTGATTTCGTAACAATTTCTGTTTTGGGTTTGGAAAAATAACACACTAACTATTACGCAGGAGAGAATCTGTATATGGAAAAAGTGCAGGGCCACTTCCTCCTCCTCCTGAAGTCATCAATTATGACAATGCAGTTACAAACCAAATTTTGGAGAATGCAAAAGCTGAAAAACATAGTTCCTCATCTGAATCGGTAACTTTGCTTTTATTTTATTTATGGAGTTTTCTAAGAATGAGAGAACCAAACATGTGTGGCTTTACAATTACTCTAGGAAAATTTTGTTGAAATCTGGGGTTTAAGATTGATTAAGGCAACAAGTTGTGAGAGCCTTGTCTACTGAAACAAAAGAAATTTCTCTTTTGTTTAAATTTCTTTTGTTTCATGACTTCATTAATATAAATTATTAATTAAATGTCTCTTGTTCAAGGTCTGCCCCATATGCCTCACAAACCCAAAGGACATGGCTTTTGCATGTGGTCATACAGTAAGTTCTCTACCTTTGAACTTCTAACAGTGCTAATGTTTGCTAATATTTTCTAATGGAATAAAAAATGTTTGAATGGTTTCATATTCGTATTACTTGGCCAAGACACTCATGAATGTTTGAATGGTTTCATATTCGTATTATTTGGTCATACAATAGGTTTTGCTGTTAAAGTATCTTTCTAATGTTTATTTTTCCAATATTCAACTGACCTTAATTATCCACTGATTTGAATTTTTAAGTTTGTTGATTTGATGGTGATTTTTTAGGCTGCTTCAACTATTTCACAAGCATTGCATGCTATTTTATTTTAGTCAGTATACTGAATCCATTTCTTTATGTCAACTTTTCTCTGTTATATGTTTAGAATATGTTGAAAAGAATAAATAGTACCCTAAATTTATCTTTTTGAACTTAACCTTTTAGTTGATATTTTAATGAACATTTATAATTTCACCAAGTGTTGGAGATTTTATTGGTACTTAATTTTATATTTTTATTTTTACAGACTCTGGCCTTATGTGTTTGAAGCTATTTTCTGATCGATCCATTGTAGTGATGAAGCTACGAAGCAAGTGATTGATGTTTGGTTAGTGACAAGATTTATTGTAATTTTGTTATTCATGACAATATAACCTTGTTGTATTTAGTTTCTTTGTAAAAATATATTACCCACGTTCAGTTTCTATTTTGCTTGTATTTGTCCCTTCGGAAAATTTCGATAGATTTTCTACACTTAGTTTCTTTGTAAAAATGTTATCTATGAAATCTAATGTAAAGCCTATTTCATTATGTATATGTAAAGTCTTGGAATTGAATATATATGGTGAATGGTTTTATTTATATATGTTTGAGATTTGAAACTATATTTGATGAATATCAAATATCTATGAAACTGTTGCTGGACAATTACAGAACAATCATCTTTCCATTACAGCATAATTCAATTACAATTTCTTTTTAAAAAAAAAATTAAAAAATGCTTGACGGTTTTAAAATGTCATGAACAATTGCAAGCTTAACGGTTTTAAACTATCATGAACAATTGCATTTTTGACGGTTGACAAATGTCAAGAACAATTACATTCTTGAGAGTTTTAAAATGTCATGAATATTAAAATTCTTGACGGGTTTAAAATGTCATAAATCAGTTCATCATTGACGGTTTTAAAATGTCATAAACAATTGCATTTTTTACGGTTGACAAATGTCAAGAACAATTACATTCTTGAGAGTTTTAAAATGTCATGAATATTAAAATTCTTGACGGGTTTAAAATGTCATAAATCAGTTCATCATTGACGGTTTTAAAATGTCATAAACGATACCAGTCTTGACGGTCCTAAAACGTCATGAACATAAGTATACTTGACGTTTATAAAACGTCAACGTTCACTATTCTTGACGTTTAATCAACCGTCAAGAACTTTGCCTTTCTTGACGCTGGCTTCAACGACAGTTTTAAAACCGTCAAGAGAGCCTTCTCTTGACAGTTTAAAAACGTCAAGAGAGCGTGTTTTTGTAGTAGTGGATATATAAGTTTGTCCTTTCCAAGAATGAGATGTATGTTGGAAAAGGTTATTTGAGTGATGGTTTGTTTAAACTAAATGTACTCGCAATTGTACCCAAAAGTATTATTAATAATAAAGTATCTACTTTTACTTATATTGTTGAGTCATTTGTTTGGCATGACAGACTAGAACATGTCAATTTCAATTCTTTCCGTAGGCTAATTAATATGAACTTGATTCCAAAATTCACTTTTGACACAAATCATAAATGTGAGGTGTTGTGAACTAAAAAATGACCAAAACATCTTTTCATTCAACTAGAAGAATTACCAAATTTTTAGGGGGTGCTTGGGGGAAGGAAAGGAATATGGAAAAAGAGATTAAGTGGAGGAAATTATTATTATAGTCCTTATTTTGGAAAACAATTATGTGAAAAGGATTATGCCAAAAAAAATTATTAATTTTTTTAATTTCTATAAAAATGTTTTTTTAATTTGTTCTGTGAACCGAATACAAAAAAAATAAAAAATAAATTTATTTGTATAAGATATTTTTTTCAATTTGTACCGTAAATCCAATGTATAAACAAATTTATTAAATTTTGTTTTCATTTGTAATTTTTTTATTTCCACCATAAATCCAATACACAAGTTTGTTTTGTTAATTTTTTTTCACTTCTATAAATCTAATTTTTTTTCATAAAAACGATAACCAACATAATTCCTGTGGAATGAAATAAATTTATTGGAAACAAATGTATTTGTTTTCCATATGCAGTTAAATAGAACATCAATTGCATAATTCATTAGTCTAACGAAAAATAAACAAAGAAAAGCAATGAAAACGGAATGAATAACTTGTCATGCGGTTGAGGCATAATGACAATCGAGGGTTATCGTGAAGAATGACCCTACAATAGGTGGGCTTCAGGGCATCAAACATGTCAAAAGATGTATGCATTATGGACGTTTTTGTTGTCACTACGATATCATACATTTGGTCAAGTTCTCTTCACTGAGGCTCGGAATGGACTTCAAGTGTGCAATTACCTCCCATCGCAAAGCAACTTCATTATGGCAGGCTTTATCTGGCCATTTTCACAATCGCCCTGAGATGCTTATTTGTACAGTCCATGGCATCGCAAATGAGGTCAAAATTATCGAATGACTACATGTCGCACTTCCTTTTGCTTCTGCTCAAACTCGGTCTAGCATTGCTGGACCTAGAAGGTCGTCTGACCATCATGTCTTCTAAGGACATGTTCATTCTCGAGCTGCACACAGTGGGAAACTCCATATTCAGCCCATCTTTCTCTCGTACTTCGTCGTTGTCGCTTGGTACATTAGACTTGATATCTACGAAGGTCTCCACACAGACCCCTATCGTGCAGTCTTTCTCGGATATGTATGACAACGCGTCGTAATGCAAAAAATATTTGTTTAGTAGACCTTTTGCTATAGGATGTGTCTGTGCAAATAAATTAAAAATTATCGTTAGTATTATAATATAACGCATTAAACAATTAAAGTACATGTTGCTTCTTACCCAAACCCACTTGAGCTCGTCGTTCCAACCAAAGCCAATGCACGTTGGACCACGCATTTCTGCAAGTGATTGGAAGGTTCTTTTCATTAACTTGATTCTGCTTTCGATCATAATCGTTGGCGTCAATTTGCATCCTAATATACTCTCTACTAGCATTCTGACCGGTTGTGATAGGTAATCGAGTTGAAAGATCCTGTTATCCAACCTCCACCTGTCTGCATTAACCAGGTCCACAAGACAGCCAACGAGGCATGACTCCTCTACCTTCGTCCATGGGTGCTTAGGGTTCCTCGACAAACCTTCCATACTGACAAACCAAATTGAATAACACAAGTGAATATGTAACTGACATATGTGTATACAATTAAAAAGTTATCAACTGGATTGTAAAATTAAATAGAACATCGTCAATACACACACAGCAGAGTACAAAATAATGGAAGCCGTTCTGTACAAAAAGCTTTTATGACATGCTTGTACTACAACTCATTGTGACGTACTAGTCGTTTCGCGACTGTCATTCTTTGAACATTGACTCAGCCAAGGCATCCCACCATTGAGTCCACTTGTTAAAGGCCTCAATGTAGTTGATTTCGTCACCACTCGTCATTGCGTAGTTTGAGTCACCCTCATTGTCGTTGTCTCTGTCATGTCGACGTTCATCATCTCTCGATTTATTAAATTGTGGAGTAGACAACACGTCATAATAGTGTGACATTCAACCTGAATATGATAGTACGACTTTCCGCGAAGTATTGTCCCATGGCCCTTCAACAAACCCAAAGCTTGTTCAATAACATTCCATGCAGATGAATAATGTTTCATGTAAAAAAATTCCTTTGGTGTATTGGAGCGTTTCCGACCACACCACTCTTGTAGGTGATATCTTTGGCCTCTATATGATGCCAAAAATGCCTCTTCATTTGGGTACCTCGCATCCCATAGGTAGTAGACATTCTGATATGATATTTAATTTAGTAATACCTAAACAACGGGTATTAGAATAAAGACAGGAATATAGTAGTTTCAAGACACGTGATGTTACCCCTTAGAACACTTAATCTGTTGGGTCATGAAATAACATCTTACAGGATACAAAAGTCGGTTGCAGATCCTTTCTAGCCTAATAAAATGAAATCAGACAAAGTCGTTGTGTATAACTAAACAGAATAAAACAACCCTAGCCCCAAAACACCCCCACCTTTCATTTGTGCATATGCTTGTGACCAACTGTGGTTTTGCTAACAACTCGTCTTGCAGACGAAGCACAACCATCAAGATTAGGTTGAAATGTTGTGAATCTGTCTCATCCGACCGTACTACCTTGCATCTTAACATCGTATGCAAGCACGTGGAGGAAGATAGCAACCATCTCCTCAACGTCGATGATTTCAATCAATTCTAATTTGATCGTTGTTCGTAGTAGCTGACATATAATTAAGAAATAGAGTATATCCATCTGCATACTTTGTCGACATACAAGGTCAAACGCATGTATCATGCAAAAGTACGTTATTTACCTAATCATATGCCTAGTGTCGAACGATACTTGTGGCAGTCTCTTGTGGTCATTCAACAATGTCTCCAACACCAGTAGCAGTTGGCGTTGGGCCATTGTGAAGGCAATCAAAACTTGGACGAGTTCGATGGGATCCATTAAAAGCTATGCTAAAGGGCAATCTGCTAAAGTCTTTAATTAGATAGAGTCCAAAAGCATGTTGATGTGGTTTCAAAATTCTGTGATGATAAGCTCATTGTGATGTAATGCATTTTTTAAACGGTTGGGTCTTGTTCCGTCTGCCTCGTTATATTTGACTAATTTCGGTTCTACAGTTTCCACCCTAAAATTGCAACAGTACTCTATCATTTAGTTGGCCTTAACGAGTTTACACATTATATTAATTTAATATATTTGTACGGTGAAGAAATTTTTGTCTTTTATACAAAATTTAGTTATTAATTATAGAAGTATACCATCGAACTTTTGTAGTATGAAAAAATAGCCTAAGTCTTGGGTCATTGAAAAGTATGTTCTAGGGTTTATAGAACGATAATTTTTTTTACACAGTGTACTCAACAACTAGAACGACAACTAGAATGACAACTAGAACGAAGATGTTCTATAATTTTTGTCTTTTCATTTTTTCTATAACAAGAAGTTGTTGAGGGTTTAATTTTCAACTTAGGTTTGATGTTAAAAATGATATAAAAAAAACAAAAACACTTTAGTACGAAGAAATTTTTGATCATATACCAATTAATTACCAACATATAGACATCTTCTAGAAGTATCATAATATTATTTAGTGAACCCAAACAACACAAAACGACATGTAAAACAAGATATAGACAACTTGTAAAATATCAAATGCATTCTATTGAAGAAAAATGTGTACTTTCCACACACGTTCATTTATGCAATGTCAAACAGATGTCCAATTACATGTGATTTTTATTAAGTGTTCATACATGTTACGTTTTAAACGAAAGACATATACATGCGACAAAAAATGACCTACATTGGTTGAATATGTAAATTTCCTAGTACCTCAAAACTGCAATCTAAGTACTAGAGCGAACTACATAAGACAACGATAAAACATACATAAGAACAACAACTATTCAATTATATGGCTAAGAAGAAAAATAATATAGAAAATAGTGTAAGAGCGTACCTTTTACTTTGGACCTAAAGACATGTACCAACAGTAGGTAAATGAAAAGGTTAACAATTAAATGGGAAAAAAATATTCGAACATGAAGAAATGTTGTTTTTTGCCTCAGATAACAAAAGTTCATCCAATGATTTGAAATCGAACTTCATATGAAAAAAATAATGTCGTCACATACAGAGAAATGGATCTAATACATAAAGACATGATCAAATGTTGTGAAATGAAAGACATGGAAACCATGTCGAATGCGGTGCCAAGAAAGGCATGGATAAAATGTAAGACAACATATTGTAGTAATAGCATGGATGCAGAAGTGTATAACACACACATTGTATGAGTGATAGTCAAGAACATTCGATGAAGATAATAAATATAGAAAGCAAACATACGTACCAATATGGATTGGGAAACCAAAAGATGCACACCAATGGAACAAACAGTGAACAACATAATCGAACCACATCAAGTAAGGAAGGGGGATGATGTATATATAGGAAGGGAATGAGAAAGTTAATGAAGCTACCAAAACCCTAACTAAAAAATTAATATCACTGTGCAATGTGATGTGTTGAGGGGACAACAATTGTAAGAGGAATGGTCAAAGAAGCATTCACGGGCAACCAACACAAGTCAAAGAGAGACAGTGCAACACAAGGACAGAGAATCAATTTTTATTTTTATTTTTTGTACACACAAAAACTTTAAAAATATAGTCCACGGCCAAACAAAGAGGAAAAAGAAAGAAGAAAAAACAAGAACAACATCACTCTCGGTAAAGAGGAACAAAAGTGTAGATTTGAAGACAAAACATGGAGCAAAAAGGAAATAGCAATTCACATACACAGTAGAAGACATATATACAGAAGAAGGAAAAAAAATTAAACCAGAGATGGTCGTCCATCATGTTTGACAATAAAAGACGGAACAATAACAACACCATAGAAAAAAACCACAAATAATATTGAACAAAGAGAAAGTCGAGGAAAATGCAATAAAAATAATACGTAAATTGGGAAAAAATACTCATCGTCAGAAAAGCCATAGAAGGAAGAAAATTTACCTCAATCACTATATTGGGGCAGATATCGACACATTCCTATGTAGCTTATTCTCAATCCATATCATGCAAATATTCATTATTTTAATATTTTTGTGTAGAATACGATGGAAGACTTTGTTACGAACCCAACACAATAAAAAGTCATGAGTTTTAACCAAGGAGAAAGGGCAATTTGGACATTAGGGGCATTTTAGTAAATAAGTCGTGACACGCGTCGGCTCCACATGTGCCCCTCAGTTGAGCCCCAAAGTCGTGATTCGAATCATACTAAAGCATTCATTTTTCGAATTATTCAACACCAATACGACGCCGTTTCAAATCACCCACACGCGACACCTTTAAGTGACAAGTTCGAACCTTCATCAATAGGAAAATAAAATCTAAATTATTTGAAGTTCGTTCGCGCAAGTGTTTCTTCCCTATCTGTCAGTACCTTGCCGACACGTTTCGCTCTCTGCCACCTGGGTTTGAATGCTAGAACCGCTTAATTCATTTTTTCTCTTCAATATTTCCAATAGCAAACTTGTAAATATTTCCAATATGAAGCGCGCGTGGGCCTAGAGGTTGTGAGTTCAAACCCAAGGTATTTCCTACATTTTCTATACAAGCCACTAAATTTCCCTAATTTCATAATCAATCCACTAGTTTTTCCCAAATTCTCTTAAATTCTCCCAAATTCCAGAATTATTTCATTCATTTTGCCATTTTTCTCATTCTTTCAATTAAATTTTAGATTTCTAGATTTCTTCGTGGAGGTGTAATTACTTAGAGGTAAGTGGGGGGCGCTTAGGGTTAATCGTTTCTTTGAGAGTTATTTTCTTTAATTTTTCATATAGATCAATTCTTGAATTTCATTTAAGTTTTTGTTTTTGGTGAATCTCTAATTTTTCTTATATCAAAAATTAAATTCATCCCTCAATTTCCATCTCTCTTGTCAATTTAATTCTTCATCTTGATTTTGATTTTGATTCAATTTTTGTATGCAAGATACTTTAGATAAAATTAATTGTAAGATTAGTTAGATTATTTTTGTCTCACATAAACTAAAAATTAATTAGATTATCTTTGTCTCACATAAACTCACTTTAATTCTTGATTGTTTCATATTAAATCTTGAAATTGATTAATTACTTGATGAAACTCCATTGTTATTAGCAATTTCTTTGAATTTAATTGCATCATTTCTCTAGTGCACAATTAACTTCAATTAAATCTTTGATTGCAAATTTGTGAAGGAAACTTTACTTCTTCAAAGAACAAGATTAAGATTTCATTAATACTGTAAGAATACAAATTAATTCCTTACAGAGATCCTCCCAATTCTTGATCAAAATTAGTTCCATTCAATTTTTTACACCCCAGTATATTTATGTATTTAAATCAACTCATTCTCATAAAAATTTGATGCTTTGACTTTTGAGAAAGATATATCAGTAATATATAGACCATATCATTTTAGTTGTAATCTATTATTGATGGATCATATTGTTATTAAGAGGTAAATTGTTGAGTCATGTAAGCAAGCAATCAACCTCCCCAATTTATCGAAATAAGCACATATCGATCATATTTTATCGTGTTTAAAATGAGAACATATAAATATTTTTTATGGCAAGTAATGAATGAAGTTGGTAAAAACATTTAATGTTTGTGCAAAATTAACAAAAATGAAGAATAAACCACGTATAAAGAAGTAAAATGTCACAAATACACTCATCATTCGCAAAAGTAGATGACAATACACAACACTTGAAACACTACTAATATAGATTTGATAGACTTGAAAATGATGCTTGATAAATAATGCTCTTAACTGATATACTTGGTGATAAGGCCTCATAAAATATATAAAGTTTAATTAGATTAAAAAAATCATAATTTCCCCCTCTCTCTCATTGCCTATACCATTCGTCATCACCCACTGTTCTACGATCTCTGCCGCTTACCTCTATTGACTATTGCAACATCACTATAAGTTCAATCGTCAACCAATGTCACGCGAGTAGCCGCCACTAAGCTCTTATATATTTCTCTCTCTATCAATCTTTCATTTCTCCCTTCCAACCGGATTCATGAATAAAACCATGGTTAGAAGGTCAATATTGAAACAAAAAATTAAAAAAAAATCAAATTTGAGAATTTTGGGATATCTAAAAATATTCATACAAACATTACAAATTGATCAATTATTTTAAATAAAAAAATTCTAAAAATATTTATGAATATGTATGTATCATGCATGATACATGTAGACATATATAATAATATATATCGGTTTAAACGAACAAACATAGATAGATTATTATATTTTGTAAATATTTTGGTTTATTTAAAAATAGTACTTATAAATTCGCATATTTAAAACAAATTAAATTCTATTTAAAACAAAGTGGGACGTGATTACAATCTTTTGACTCAAGACAATAAAGATTAGGCTAAATTGGAAAAAATGAACTTTGTAGTTTGAGATTTCAAAATTTTCATAAACCATTAAACCTTTTAAAAAGATTAAAAAAATATTATTTTTGTTAGTTTTAAATGGAAAATTAAAGTTTTGTTTAAAAAATAGCCTTAAACTATTGAAAATGTTTCATATACTCTCATTTATCCAAATTTTATACAAATTTTTTCATAAACCAAAAAAGAAAAAAATTATAAGTTAAACCCATAGTTTTAAATGACTGACTATTAACACATTGATAGATCACGAACACAATTTTTAACACAATCTCTCTAGTTATTGTTGTAATCAACATAATACATATAGTTGTCAAATAAAAATTTATCCTTCAAACATATTAAAACAATAATTAGTCAAACAAAAAACATATCAAATTTTATTTTTTAACCAAGGTTTAAAATTTAGATGTTGATGGATACATCAAAGTCTTAAATTATAAAAAAAAATTGATTCCCATCAATATTTCTAAAAAAATTAAAAAAATTCATTTTTTTTGAATTATTAAATAAATATATTTTTTTTCAAATAAGTAAACTTATATCTATTATTTCTATTCTATTCTATTATATTAGTTTTTCTTTTAAATTTATTTTTGTGATTTTTTGTGTCACCACGTGTTCAAAACGATTCAAAGCGGCCAAACGTTCTTAAAACAATTAATTTTTAAAACAAAACATGAGTCGCCATTAAGAAATTTTAGTTATAAAAAATTGTCTACAAAAACTAAAGTTGTGTTCGGGAATTATTTATGTAAGAAATGATGTTAGCGCCCCTTAATACCCCCAAAAAACAAGCAGACGCCAATGTTTTTATTTTTTCTTTTTTTCCTCTAAGTTGAAAATGCTAATTGGAAAATTATATATTTAAAATAAGTGAAAGAAATTTCATCCATTAGACTACATTCACACAAAATTTCTCAACTCCAAGTAAAATCCTTTTCTAAGAAATAGTTTTTTAATAAAAATATATTTTTTAAAACATTAATTAAAATCATTTTTTCTTAGAATCAAATCTCAAACTAGGAACGAATTTTAAAAATCAAAATTTCAAATTTGTTAGACTCTATCTCGTATTTTGTTTAAGGAAAATAATATAAGTTATTAGAAAAGATTTACTAAAAAAATCTTAAGAAACCATAGATTAAATTTTAAAGGTTTGGACAAAAAAAATATAACTTTAAAGAAATTTTTTCTAAATGATTGAAAAAAAAGTTACGTGAAAGACTCAAACTTAGAGAAACTTTAATTTCTTCAAATGTAAATATAAACAGCAAATATGATTTAGTAATAATAATAAATCAAGTAAATAAAAGCAAAATGATATTTAAGCTTTAAAAAAATATATTGAAGATCGATCTCAAACTCTCAAATAATCGATCTCCTCACCTCAAGAATCTAGAAAATCGAACTTCTAAATTTTCTAGATTTTGTTGTTGGATTTGGTAAAGACGACATGCTTGGTAGAAAGATAGAAGAACATGATACATTGTTTTTTTTTTTTTTTAATACTTTAAAAGAAATTTCAAATGACTTCTCAAAATTACCATCTTGAGACAGTAAATTGAACAACAAGGTAAAAACCAGTGCAAAACATTGTAAAGAAACCAATATTATTTAAAGAAGGAAGATAATCGGTTAATAAACATATTAACATTTTTAAAAAAATTATCGAAAAATTCTATCAAATACTTTAGAAGAATCAACTATTCGTGTCAAAAGTTAAGACTTCCACACTTTTTATAATTCCTTCGTTCGAATCTTAAATAGTCACGAAGAATAAGAAGGTATTAAATGAATGAAAATTATTATATACATAAATATACAAAATTAATATAAAAAAATATAAAAAGAAAGGAAGAAAAAAAAAAGAAAAATGAGATGAAATAAAATAATGTAAAATAAATATAAGGAGATATGTAATGGAGATGAGAGTGTGAATAAACAATATAAGTGCACATAAATAAACATAAATGTAAATGATAACAATGTGAGTGTATCACATATTTAAAGGATGGATAAACAACATAACAACGAAAAAGAAGAAGTAAAAAGCCTATTAAAGTAATAAATAAAGACATAATAAAGTAAGAAAATACATCAATATAAAAAAGAATATTTAAAGAATAAACAACATAAGAATGAAAAAAAGAATAACAAACATGATTAAAGCAATAAATAAATAAATAAATAAGACATAATAAAGTAAAAGAAAATATAAATATAAAAAAGAGATTAAGAGAAAAACAACATGTAATAAGATAAAAATATACTACTTGCTAACTCTTTCTTTTTTGTTACAAGTTACATGGAGATAAATGTTAAAAATGGGAGAAGTTCTGTACGTACTTTTTTTGGTTATTTTCTATAAGACGATCAAACTTTAATAAACTAGCTAAAAAGGAAGAGATTAAAACTTATTTTTTAAAGCGTAGATCCTCGAGACGTTTGCTTTATAGTATGCAACTTTTAACTAAGTTTGAAAGATTTCTATATTCAATTTTAAAAAACATTTTTAGAATTTAAAATTTGTGGCTTTTTTTTCTTTCTATAGACTTTGTTTTTGCACTAAGAAAAACTCCTCTCGATGTGAAAATCACATTGTTTATAGAGGCAAAAACATTGTCATTTGGAGGTATGCCATTTCTTGGCTTAATTTGAAACTTTTTTCACAAATGTAAATGAGCCAAGAAAAAAGGAGGGAGGAGAAAGTTAAATTTTGGTTAATTTTGGTGTTTTTACGGAAAACAAAAAATATATGAATATTTATCTTTATTTTCACACTCTCGTACATTAATTCAAAAGGAATAATGATATGGATAAATTAAAATAAATGTATAAATAAATAGAAAAATACAGTATCAAAATTAAACCAGACAAAATAGGGTGCTATACGTGCAATTTTTAAAAAAAAAGATATGATGGAAATATCAAATCATCCCTTCTATCAATATTGAACTCATAAAAATGTAAAAATATTAAAAAAAATATCGACAAACGAATAGAAACGTAAAATTATGATTTTAACTTAAAATTTTTGTTTTTATTTTGAATGGTAAGAAAACTGAATTAACAGGGTTAATGTTTTTAAAGTTGGGTACATAGGAAACATTTCAATAGGTGAGGAGTTAGATTATTTGTAAAAAATAACGGTTTTAATAAAAAAAATTAGTGATAAAAGTATTTTTGAACTCTTCTTATAAATTTAAATGTATTTTTTTCTTTGCTTTTAAAAGTTAAAAAAGAACATTTTTTTTTTAAAAAAAAACACGAAGTTTAGAGAATTTTTTATAATTTAATTAGGGTAAAAACTATTGTTAACGTTGGTTCGGAAAGTGGAACATTTTTATCGAGTAATGTGATTTTAGAAAATATTGTCAAAAATAGGTTTGGGCCAAAATAATCGACAAATATAAGCAAATTTAGGGAAAGCCTTCCTTTTTCATTCATTATTTATATAATATATATTATGTATGGCCCCACAATATATATTTTTTAATTTCTTTTTAAAAAACACATATTATTTTTTATATATACTAATTCTCATACCTTCAATTTAAAATATATATTTACTTATTAAATTAAGATCAACTTTTCAATTTCAATTTTTTTCTTTTTATTTATTTTTAAAATATTAAATATTCCAATAAGCAAATTTTCTTATTAAATTTACATTTTCTAATTTAATTAGATTATTTCTTAATCAAAATTATATATATATATATGTGTGTGTGTTTTTCAATTTTTTTAAAAAACACATATATTAACGAAAATATAATAAACAAATTAAAATAGTAATAATAATAATTGGAGAAGTTAAAAGCTTGCTCCTAAAATAATCAAAAATAATCATAATAGTTGACATAAATTTTTGTAGAATTGAGAGTATTCGAGGAATTAGTATATATATTTTCAATTGTTATTATTTTTAGGGTTCTCTCGATTATTCTTATTTCTATTTTAATTTGTTTAAAATTACTATTTTAATTTGTTTAAAATTACTATTTTAATTTGTTTAATATATTTTTTAATAACATATTTTTGTTAATATATGTGTTTTTAGAAGTAAATTGAAAAAAAATATATGTATAATTTTTTGGTTAAGAAATAATTCAACTAAATTATGAAAGGTGAATTTAATAAGAAAAATTGAATATTAAGATATTTAATATATAAAAAAAAGATTAAAAGATTAAAAGAAAAGAACAAATTAAAATTGAAAAGTTAATATTAATTTTAATAAGTAAAGATGTTTTTAGAATTGAGGGTATATGAATTAAGGAAATTGCAATTGAGGAACATTTTAGGAATAATAATTAAGGATATAACAATATTTTAAAAAATTGCACATATAACAAAACTATCATCGATAGACTTGTATAGCTGATAGATTTCGTATGACCTATCAGTAATAGACCAATATTTGCAACATGATCTATCGGTAATAATCTTATATCATTGATAGAATTTGACAAATTTTGCTATAGTTGCAATTTTTTAAAAATGTTGCTACATACTTAATTATTTTGAATCTAATTGATAAATTTACGACTATTCCTATGAATTAGTATATATATATATATATAATAACGAAAAGAATAAGGTGTAGGACTCACGTATAATGTATGTTACATAAATAATGAATAAAAGAAGAAGACGAAGTCGTGAACGAGTCCACGACTTTGTCCAAACTCACATATTGTTGTGAAACCTATTTTTGACGTAGCTTTGTGAAATTATATTATTTTTAAATAAAAAGTTAGAAAAAATGTTTAAAAATGAAAAGAGTAGAGATTATGAACACTAAAGGGTTGACGCTCATTGTATGATGAAAAGATAATAATAAAGATTCTAATCTCTGTTGGTAAAGTAGTTTTAAATTTAAAACTTATTGTGTCAGAAGAAAATAATGCACACAAAAAGTGGCTTTTTAGTTTTTTTTATTCTTAATCTAACAAATAACGACCCTTAAACTTCCAAGAACTTAGAACAACAAACAAACCCCTTAACTTAATCAGCCGTAATTCTCTGCACGAAACCGATCATTTCTGACACCCTTTTTTTGGTGAGGTGTAAATAAAAATTCAAGTTCAACCACCGGCCCTACATTTGGAAAATTATGCAAAATCTGATTGAAATGACCCGTGAGTGAATTACAAGTGGGGTTCTCTCGATTCTTACCTCGCAAACATTATCTTCAATCCTCTTCCCCGACTGGGTAAGAATCTAAAAATCTCAAACCCCCTTTTACAAAAAACAATTCCTCCTCTATTGGATTCAGTTAACAGCTACTACTACAATGGCGTCAATCTCCAAACTCGCTTTCAATGATTGTAGAATGCAGAGATTTGATGCTCTCCACAACCGAAACTTCCACTTCTCACCTGGAAAGCTTCAATCCCATCTGGGTATGCTTTATGCTTTATAGTTTAGGGTGATTCTCTATCTGGGTGTACCGATTTTTGCTTTAATTTTTGCTTCTTGTTCTTGTTTTTTTTTTTATTTAGACGTTAGGGGAAAGTTGTGTTTATCTGATAGTCGGAGAAGAAGTTTAGTGGTGGCTCAGTCTATGCTGCTTAAGCCTCTTGTTTCTTCTGCTTCTCCCTGTGCAGTTCGGGTAACGTCAAGGTATGAGAGATATGGTTTTATATTGTATAATGTATTGTGATCAGTCATTAATTTGTTGATTTTTAGGATAGATGAGTTTTTGTAATACTCATACGTTTTGATGAACATATATTTGATATATTGGAGAGTTAAATACACAATGAACTATGAACTCAGGAAACTCCAAATTTTGTGCGAAGCTGCTAGTGATGTATCTGGAGAAATCGTCCCTGGTGATTCTCCTGATGGAATGAGCACGTATGAACGAGTTATTGAAACTTTAACCACTCTTTTTCCTGTTTGGGTATGTTTATTAGCTTTGTTTTTGTTTTTTCTTATGAATATGGAATTAGTGGACTAGTTATTGTTCATTTTGTATTTTCGGGAGCATTGGCTTATTAGATCAATATTTTTCATCTGTCAACAGGTTATCCTTGGAACCATTCTAGGCATCTACAAACCCGCTGCAGTAATTGCTTGTTCTTAATTCTTCTTGATAGTTTTAACAGAGGATCTTGTTGATAGATGATTGGTGAATCAAGTAACATTCATCAGAGTCTTCTTGCAGGTAACTTGGTTGGAGACTGACCTTTTTACTGTGGGATTGGGTTTTCTTATGCTTTCAATGGGATTGACACTGACGTTTGAGGATTTCAGGCGTTGTTTAAGAAATCCATGGACTGTAAGACAACATCCTTTTCTCTTGAGCTGTAGAACACCTATAAGAATATGTGTATGTTAATGTTGTTTCACATTTTTATTTTCTTGTTCCAGGTTGGTGTTGGATTTCTTGCCCAATACTTGATTAAGCCGATGCTTGGCTTTGTCATTGCCATGGTAACAACTACATGTAGTCTCTTTCTTATAGTAAAATGTTAGAGCTCAATAACAAGCTGAAATGATAGAACAGACAAACATAATAACCAATTTATGTGTTTTCAGACTCTCAAACTGTCTGCTCCTCTTGCAACTGGTCTTATTTTGGTCTCATGCTGCCCTGGGGGACAGGCATCAAATGTTGCTACTTATATATCTAAAGGAAATGTCGCACTTTCCGTTCTCATGACAACGTAAGACCTGTTTGATCCTAAGATGCTCCTGTTCCCAATAGAGCTGATTGTTGCAAACCTTTCTTTACACATTGATATTCTACTGGTAGTTCGATCTTTGTTTGCGCATGCCTGTCCTTAGTAAGGATTGAAACGTTGATATCAATGGTGACGAAAATGTTGAAAAAAGAAAAAAGTTGATGGAGATACTGATAAAATGTCCACTTTGATCACTATTTCTGAAAATTAATTGAAAGGCAAAATTCAAAAAGAAAATTTTTAAATAATAAATAAACATTTTATTTGTAAGAGTTATTATTTATATTATTTTAACCTTTCATAGTAATGTCAAATATATGAAAATGTGGAAATATTGGTATGCTGACATGTTGAAAGAAATTTAATACCATGATCCTTACTAGCACTCTTGGAACTCATATAGGTGTTCGACTATTGGCGCCATCATCATGACGCCATTGCTGACCAAGATTCTTGCTGGACAACTAGTTCCAGTTGATGCAGCTGTAAGTTCAGATAAACTAACCCTTTCAACTATGTTGGGATGTAAATAAATGATCTTTAGGTTCATTCTTGGTAGTAGTAACTTTAGAGGCTTAAATAAATGATCAAATGCCACATATCAATCAACCAATAAAAAACAGAATCTCATTAGAAAGAAAGAAAAAGCAATATCGGGGTTACCCAATTCAGCCTTACCTATATGATTGCGTGTTATGTTTCTGAAATCCACCTAGGCTGTTTGGTTCTTTAAAAACTTTTGATAAAAGGAATGAGCTGTTTTGTTGGACTTTTCACATTTATTATTGAAGAAAGAAACTGAAAAAAGTAACAAATATTTGGGAAACAGGGTATTTGATATGATGCTGTTTTTACTTTGAGAGCTTACGGTTTCTTGATCTTATCCTCCAATTATTTTTGACCTAAGGTTGTTTTTATTTTGATTATTATCCTTTCAGGGTCTTGCCATCAGCACATTTCAGGTGGTTTTGGTTCCAACTGTTGTTGGAGGTAACTTTATAAAAAAGAAAATCCCCTTGTGAACAATATAGATATCCAAATTAGTTACACACCAACGATCATTAAATCATCCTCTACCAATATTGCTCTTGGCTGCAGTTTTAGCTAATGAATTCTTCCCCAAATTCACTTCAAAGATTATCACAGTGACACCATTGATTGGAGTTATCCTCACTACTCTCCTCTGTGCCAGCCCTGTAAGTATCAAAACCATTATACAGTGTTAGACTGAATTTTGACTCTTCCTTTCTCATTCCTTTGTAGTAACAAGTTGCTTTCATCGATGTCTCATGTTGAAGATTGGGCAAGTTGCAGATGTTTTAAAAACTCAAGGAGCACAACTGTTGCTCCCAGTAGCCATCCTCCATGGAGCAGCATTTGCTCTAGGCTATTGGCTTTCAAAATTATCGTTCGGCGAATCCACTTCTCGCACGATTTCAATTGAATGTGGAATGCAGGTAACACATTTGGCTTGACAAGATGGCAATAGAGAGAGCAGAGGGTTCTTTATCAAGTTACCAGAAACCTTAAATGAACCACGTTTTTAATCTACAATTTAACTTGTTTTGTAGAGCTCTGCACTCGGATTTTTACTCGCTCAAAAGCATTTCACGAACCCCCTCGTCGCCGTCCCATCTGCAGTTAGCGTCGTCTGTATGGCAGTAAGTGTTTTTCTGTGTTTATTTGCTGTCATCTTTGTTCCTTTGCTTCTTTTATACCACTACATGAATCCATTTGTTTAGAAACTTTGGTATAAAAATTTATGTTTCTCATTTGGTATTATCCCAACAGCTTGGTGGCAGTGCTCTTGCTGTCTTCTGGAGGAACATGCCGATTCCTGCTGATGACAAAGACGATTTCAAAGAATGAAAAGAAAAGAAAAGAAAGAGAAGTAGTACAAGTTTTAGATCTTTGCTAGTTTACATTGGTCCTATTCATTAGTACGAGCTTTAGATCTTTGCTAGTTTACATTGGTTCTATTCATTTGTTAGAAAGGCAATTGGAAACGATGTTGAGATGCTGTTGGTGGTAGTAATATTTGAAGTTCATGGAATTTTGGGAAATTTTATTTGAATTTAGTCAATGAAATTTAGTTGTTGTGCTTAATTGGACATCATCATTATTATATTGTAAAATTGTACTTTATATTTGTAATGAGAATGTTAATGTTAGAAAATTTGAAGTGATAAAAGTTGTTTGAATTAGCAAATGTGGTTTAGTTGCTTAACCTAGAGTTCTGAATTTACATGTTTCTTTTTGTTGCTATTATTTAGGTATATTATATATTACAGCTATATTTCAATGATAAAAATTTGACTGTCCCTTTTTAATTTGGGATAAATTGGAATTTTACAGTTGTTTTAAGTAGTTGAAAAAAAGTTTTGAAACATTCTCTTCTTGACGGGAAGTTTTAGAATCCCAAGGGTAGAGAGATATATACTAAATTTTCATTGACATGTTGATTGTTCTACATTTCTATAGATGTAGCTTTGTTATCTATATAAGGGGTGAATTAATCGAAATGTAGAACAATGTACAATTATTGAAATGTAGAACAATCTATAAAAGAAAAATAAAAGCAACTTTTTGAAATATTGAAATTCTTAAAATAACAAAATGAGTATTCCTCTTTTATATTTTGAAAGAATTAGCATATTACGTCACAAATCAATTAATAGTATTTC